>NW_020837952.1:30338932-30385725 GCF_003676395.1 Aethalodelphis obliquidens
TATATATATATATATATATATATATATATATATTTGTGTGTGTGTATTTGTGTGTGGTACGTAGGCCTCTCTCTGCTGTGGCTTCTCCCATTGCGGAGCACAGGCTCCGGACGCGCAGGCTCAGCAGCCATGGCTCACGGGCCCAGCCGCTCCGCGGCATGTGGGATCTTCCCTGACCGGGTCACGAACCCGCGTCCCCTGCATCAGCAAGCGGACTCTCAACCACTGCGCCACCAGGGAAGCCCCAAAGTATTTTTCAATGAAATTTAAGGCTCATAAAGATCTGGTTTCTTACTACTTTCTCAAACTCAGTTTCAACTACTCTGCTCTCATTCTCTGCCACCTGATGATACATGACCTAGTTCAGATTCAAATGTTGTATCCATTAAGGTGAAGGCTAAGCTAGGGTAATTATAACAAAGGGACACAAGTGCTTTTTTTTCTCTTGGAACAGGCCAGCTAGTTTAGGCTAGTGAGGCAGCTGTGCTCCATGAAGTCATTCAGGGATCCAGGTTCTTCCCTTCATTTGCTCTGCCATTTGTTAGACATTGGGCTCTTCTGCGTGGTCCAAGCCGAGATGCAAATCATTTGCATTCTTGTCTGTAGGAGGAGGAAAATGAGATAAAATCCAGGGCATTCCAACCCTGGCCACTCATAGCTACAAGGGAGACTGGGATCTGTAACAGACAGCTGGGAGACCATATCCTGAGGAAGAGGAAGAAAACAGATTTGGGGGTACAATCAGCAGTCTGTCAATGAAGTCACTCATTTTATGGAAACTTCAAATTGCCTAAGTGAATAGAATCAATTCCTTTGTTTTCTATATCTTGAACGTAAGAATGTTATTGCACCTCTCACATCATATTATGTATTTCAATGTCTACCTCAAATAAGAGACTGCAAAATCCTTAACATGAGGATAGAGGTTTCTTCGTTTACATAGTTCCTAACCCTTGTATGTAGTAGATGATCACTTCATATTACTGAGTTGATTTGAATAGATTGTGTTGTTGTGACAGCTAATTAGGTACAGAGATTTTTAGCAACCTCCATTTTATAGATGGGGATCCTGAGGCTCTAACACAATCAAATGACTCTCCCAAAATCTAGTTCATGATGAAGCTAGGATTAAAGCAACGTTTTTGATTCCTGGATCAATTTTATTAAAGTAAGCCAAGCAATGGTGTAGGTCTGCTCAGGCGTAGAAACCACTCATTTAAAAACTACACACTAGCCATTTGAATGACATTGTGTTTATTGTGTATTTTTTTTAATGTCAACATTCAAAGGCATTCTTCAGCAACCATATGCATCTTGACAATATGCATAATCTGATCCTTTCCTTAATTTAGCATCATTTTACAATGTCTAATTGGTCTCTTTCCAGTTAATATTGCTATCCTCAAACATCAAGCTGGTTCTTGGTAGTCTTAAAACTGAGATTGTTGCTATTTTATCATATGAAAAGAGCTACAAAAATAAAAACTATCTGACTTCTAATTAATAAGATGAATTTATTAGAACAGCTTAAATACACATATTTGGTGGGGGTGGGGGAATGTGTGTGGAGATGATGTTGAAATTTATCAGGAAAAAAAAGCCTTAGAAATTCAGTGGTGACTGACTACATTATAAATAGGTTCTAAAATCAGGTACACTTTGGTCACATCCTGACCGTACAGTTCAGCAGCTCCACAACTTTCAGAAAGTCACTCTTTTTTTGCAAGCCTCAACTACCACATTCCTAAAATAGGGTAATTCCTTAAGAACAGCTTTTTAGGATAATTGATTTAACATTTTTCCTGGAATAGATTAAGCAAATAATAAATGATAGCTTTTATTGCTGACTATCATTATAGGTCTAAGTACCCTATAAGACATGACTGTAAGTAACATAAGATAATGAAATAGCTTTGTTTAAACTAACTAATAATTTTGAAATGATCCATAAAGAATAATTGTTCCTCTAAATTCAGGCATTATCATTCATATTAATTTTTAAATAATTTTTGCTAACATACAAAGAAAAATAACATAGCTTTTGAATTAGTCTACAGTATGTTTAAAGCAGTAGAGCAAAGCGTGAAAATCTAGCACGCTCCACTGGAAAAATAAGCAATTGTCAGAGGCGGTAATCACAAAGAAATGCAGAGATTGGCAAATACCTTAAAAGTGCTAGAAAACAAACACATATGAGATGCCTATTTTTAAAACGAAAACATTTTCATAACCAAAAGTTAAAGAATAAGAGAAATTAAAAAGAAGAGAGATAAAAGAGAAAATAGTTTTCACTTGTATATCTCTGAAATTAAAGCATTTTTATCATCTACCACTTTAATTACCAAAATAACATCAACCCTTGTGCACCAGACTCCTTACCAAAATAACGGCCTAGAAGAGATTTTGAATTAGACAGATTCTTCCACTGAGCTTTGAAACTTAGTAATGATTGAATTTTTTTAAGGGAATGTTATTTCTTCAATCAGTTGAGCTAAATGAAAATTATGCATCTATTTACATCACCATAGAATTATAGGAATTAACACTGATTAACCCTGTCATTAATTTGTTGCTTAGGATTTAAAGGAAGGACCTCCAATGGGTTAATTGTGAATATTTTATTGAAATTTATAAGAACGTAGTTTGTAATTACAGTTTTAATATGACATTGAAAATGTTGGATTCAAAGTTAAAGAAAAGCACAGATATGAAACCCTCATAATTATTGGTTCATAAAACTCTAATTGCATTTTATGCCATTTTATTCTATCATTTGAAGGTCTCTGTGGTTACACTTTTATCTTATTTATAGATGGATGAAGAAAGGTGAATTTAATTCATTTTCATGTTAGTTACACTTGTGATTTTTGAAGAAAATCTAAAAGTATAGACATTTTAGAACTGGGTTTCCCTGAACTAAAAAATTTTTTACTAAAACATACTTGAATCTATTAACATTCAAGTCTGTCTAGAATGGGAAAATATTTTAGTAAAAGTAAATGTAAATTAAGGATTAATTGTTCTGGGTTTTAGTGGAAACATTTATTTCGTTCAAACAAAGGAGATTGCAGGCATAGAAGATCTTTTGTAAGTTTTTACAGATTTAGTTTTGTCTCATATCACAAATTCATTTCACCCTTTTCTAATGAGTTATTGCTGAGTTGTTTGAGAGCTAACAATATGATGCAAGCCCTTAGAATTTAGAACCTAAAACAACAATATAAACGTAAAAGAACCTATATGAATAATCTACAGTTAATTTGTTCACACTTTAACCATCAAAAAATTTAAGTAGATATTGAAAATATTTTAGTTCTTTTTTAATCGATTGTCTAAGGGCACAATAATCATGCATAACGAATGGCCACACAGCTCCTGTGAAATACTACAGTTAGTGTATTGCTCACTCATCAAGTGTCATCAGCTAGGCAGCACTACGACTTCAGATGGATCCACTCATGCTTTTTCATGTTAGATAAATGTTGAAATCTCCTGGGTTGACTGGAGTGAGTCAGCTCTGCTCCACATGTCTCTCACCCTGCAGCAGGCTAGCCTGGCCATGTTCTCATGGTGGTGATGGTAGAGACACAGAGAGTCAACAAAAACACCCACAGTCTTTGAGATATAGAGTGGGAATCCACTCCACAGCATCCATGTCCACAGCATCCTGTTGGCCAAACAAGGTACAAGGTTAGGTAAACTTCACAATTTGGGAGAAACTCTACCTTTGTAGTTACAAGTATTGCAGTGTCACATGACAAAGGGTGTAGATACAAACTGAAGAATTTTTAGAAACTTTGATATATTTTTCATATTTTATAATAAATTTCTTTTATACTCATTAACCAAACAAATCATCTATATGCAGGAATTATGCTATAACAATTAAATAATTTATTTACCTGATTTGTATTTCTGAACTATGAGGCAACTATTCATGCTATTTCCCAACTGGAAAAAAAAGTTCTATTTTGATCATTTTGACTACATTTACCAGTATGGGAACAATGAATGGAGCATCGAAAAATTAAACTTCAATAACATATCGGATCCCGTACAGTTCTTACCATTTCAAACAATGTAGAGGGTTGTCCAGTAGCATAGTAAGGATGCTTCTGTTTAGATAGCTACCTTTCCAGTGGCAAGTAAAGTCACAGAAATAACTGGGTGATAATATGCATCCTCCTCCATGGAAATTCATAAAAATTATGAAAATAAAAATGTGAAGAACAGGTATATATTAAAATCTACTTCTCTTCAATACAGTTCTACAGAACATAATCACAAACCCTTTAAAGATGTGTAGGAAATAAAATTTCCCTAAATCTCAAATCTAAAACGAAGTATAATTCTACTACATAGGCAAGAAAATTAAATTATGATATTAATATTTCACTGAACTAATATCATTTTTTATTCATTGTCTCAAATTTTATTAATAAAGATCTATATTTTTCAGAATGAAGCTGGTATTATTTATGTCTTAAGTTGGACAGTTTCTTCCCTAAACCTGTTTCTTGAATATCCTTAAAGTCATGGCCTCTTTTCAAATGCATTACTCAATAAATGACAATTCCAAAAGTAATCATTGACCTTTAATAGAGGTGATTTTAGACTTTATCTGTAAATACCAATCATTCAAATGAAAAGTTAAAAGAAAAATGATATTTTCTATTTGGAATTTACTGTTTCCACACTGAATTTTTAAAATAATGTTTAGTTCGGTTTGTTGATGCTCCATGGGGCAGAAAATTTGTCTTGTTCACTGCTAGATTGCCAGAACCTGGAATAGAGCCTGGTACAGAGTATGGGCTCAATAAATATTTTTGAATAAAATATTTGTTGACTGAATGAATGATGTTATTATGGAATTGAATAACATCGTTCCTTGATGACTTAGGCATACTCAACAGAGAATTTTCCACATAACTGGAAAATAATAAAGACATGCTTTAAGGGCTGTCATATCCTTTATAAGTTTCTTGAGAATAACATGAATAATCCTAAAATGAAAATCAGAGCTAAAAAGACTCCATACCATTTTCAACTTCTATACATTTTGCAGATTTCTTTCTAGATTAATGACTGTTTGAATTCTTCACAGTCAAATCAGAATGGTTCTTTTTAGCTACTGTGGCAACCAAAACAGAACATATTGTTAGATTAAAAACCTAAGACTGCATTTAACTTCAATTAGTTTATATACTCAGGAATTTGTAAAATGTGGGGAGAAATGTTATTTGCACTAAACTAGGAATTGCATGCCTATTAAATTTGCCAAAGAACATACATAAGCAACATAAATTTAAAAAGTAATAAATTTTCCAATATTTCAAATTTAGCTACTTAGGAGATTATCCGAGGTCAATAGAAAATTATCATTTTGTTATTATGCTATTGTAAAATCCATAGTTGGATTCAATATGTGGGAAATATGAGCCTTGGATTTCCTATTATTTAAAAAAGTTATGTCTGGTAAATAAAAATTATTCTAGGTGAATTTTTATCAAAGATAACTTCACTGCATTCTTTTTCTATCCACTATAATTGTTTCTTCTAATAAATACTATAATGAAATTATAAAATTTACTGTTTTCTTAGGCAAAATCAATTTGGAAAATCATTAACATCTCTGAGGGGGGGAGGCAGAGGAAAGGATTGGGAGAGGGACTGATCAGTAAACTCAAATTACTGTAAATTTTCTAGTTTTTAGGTTTAGTAAAGAGTTCATAAGTAATATTTATATTACTATGCTTCATAATAGTATTATGCTTATAACTTCCATATATGTTACATATATTTTATGTAAGTAACAAATATTAATAAGTAAAGTCATTTTCAGAGACAAAATGTAGTTACTTACAAATGCTAATTATATTGACCTATTTTCAACTCTAAAAGAATCTTGCTGAAAGCACATCAGAAGAAACATTTTTCAGATTTGCTTCCTGGGGAAAAAAATAAAATCTTAATTTTTTTATAGGAGATTTCTACATGTTATCTAATCCAAGTATGAATAACATTGTTTCCTGACAGTGTTATTGAGAGATTAGTGGAGGACTTTGTAAAACCTTCATAAATGGAAAATAATAATTCTACGCTGTTTATTTTGATTGAAGGAAAATGCCCATTTATTTTTCTTGTAGTTAAATTTAAAGAAAATTTAAAATTAAGAAAAATGCACTTTAAGAAACAACTTATTTATTATTTATGACAATTCTTGTTTCTAAATATGAGGTTAAGAAAGCACATGTGTATAGATTTTTTTAATGAGTAGGCACAGCATCGTACCAAAAGGGAAACTGAAAGTAATTATTAGTGCTCAATTTTGACAATTACATAAACTCAACAATTTACCTAGGTTACCAAGAAATTACAAGTATAAACTATATTATTTAGGTAATTGTTGATATATAATAAAGCCATGTATAGATAAAATACAGAGTTAATATTGAGACAGAAATTAACATTGACTTGATAAAAATATAATTGGGTGAAACGATAGGTAAGAATCAGTTTTCAGGTATCTAGGAAATTCAACTTTCTAACTAAGAAAACATTGATATGAAATTGTTAATATACAATGTATTTTTAAAATAAAATTAATTTTGACAAATTGTAGTAAGTAGTATATTACAATTACATCGCATTATGCTAGACATAACATTACAAAATATAAATGATGCACAGGTTTTCAAAGATTGTTCTTCTTTATCATTCACATTTTCCTTCTTATTTCAGAGAATAAATTGACATTTCTCTATCCCTCCCCGCCTTTTACTCATCTTAGATGTTTACTGGTTGTAAGTGAGAGGAAAAACAACTCACATTATTTTAAGCAAAAAAGAAAAGGACGTTTTACTAACTCATATAATAAGTAAATCAAGAGAGGGTATTTGATCTTAAATGTTGCTGGTTCTAGGAATTAAACAATATCAAAGGGGTATCGGGCCTCTCTGTTCCTTGATTCAGCCTTACCCTGTTTGGAGAAATATCATTAGGCCATCTCTACCTACAGAGTGAGGTTGATGACTATTGGCAGATGGGTAGGTCCAGGCTAATATTCTCTCAGCTTATTGAATTTGATAAAAAGTGAAGACATTTTATCCCATAATTCTGGAGAAGTTCCCAAAGCTGATCTTCATTGTCATTTAGTCACGTCAAAGTATATAACCCCTGAAAAATGGTACTCAAAAGGAAAATTAAGTACAGCAACCAAAATTATTCTGAATAGCTCAATTTTCTTACATATAAAACTAAGATAATGAGAGTGTCTACTTCACAGGGTTGATGTGGATTAACTGGATTTAACACACAGAATCTGCTTAGGGCCGCACCTGATTCATATTTGATTAGTTATCACTGGTGTTGTTATACCAGAAGTCTGCTTTATGTATCTTCATGTCTTTACCTTTGACCAAGCTGGTTTGATTGGCAGGAATTCTTTTCTTCCTCCTAGCTAAAATCCATCAGAACATCATTACCTCTAAGAATACGTCTCATATTTTGCAATCCTCATAGCTCATTTTTGACATCTATTAGATGTAGCCCTTAATGCATGAGTTAAAATTATGGGCATGTATATCTTTCTACCTGTGTATCCTCCAGGTCTTTTTCATCTGTGTTCTCCATGGCATCTACTCTAGTGCTATGTTAATATGAATGCAATTTTTTTTTAAAGAAATTGAACTCAATCTAGGCATCTGAGGTAAAATAAATAAGAAATTCAAAATCATCACACACACAGAATACTGAAATTCAGTATATTAAAAAAACTCGGGCTTCCCTGGCGGCGCAGTGGTTGAGAGTCCGCCTGCCGATTCAGGGACACGGGTTCGTGCCCCGGTCCGGGAAGATCCCACATGCCGCGGAGCGGCTGGGCCCGTGAGCCGTGGCCACTGAGCCTGCGCGTCCGGAGCCTGTGCTCCGCAACGGGAGAGGCCACAACAGTGAGAGGCCTGTGTACCGCAAAAAAAAGAAAAAAAAAAACTCACTCATTTTAACCTCTGGTTATATATGTCTGGAGCTCTAAAATACATAGGTGGAAATATTTATATGCAAATAATTTCAAATAAAAGAAACCTCTGTTAAGTGCTATGTAAAATAGGGGCCAATAATGAAGATTAGAAGATTTGAGAAGTCTTCTTATATTCTGATAGATTGAGCTGAAAATTATACATGTACGGTGTATAGTCAAGTGATTAACTGTTAAAATCCATAGTATAAACTAGATGTAGAAGGGTAACATTAAGAATGATTAAAGAATCAAATGCTTTTAAGCACTTTTGGAAATACACTTACAATCAAATAGATAAGCAGAGCCAAGTGGTGCTTATTTTGCTGTGCTTATTTCAATTAGCTGCTAGCTAATCATTAAAACCAGATTTTAGTTCAGGGAGGTATATGAACCTGAAAATACCAATTGCCATTTCTCTAAATATCATAAATAACACATCATTAATTCAGATTGTCCTAGTCCCTAAATATTTAATAAACACTTACAAACTGCTGTTCAAGTCCTGATCTAAACTCCCTAGATGAATGATTTCATTTCATCCTCAAAACACCACTTCCACTCTTATTACCATTTTACAGGTGAGGAAATTGTATCACAGGGAGGTTAAACCACTCGCTGAAGCTCATGCCACTAGTAAAAGACAGAGTCAAGATTCCACCTAGAAGGCTTGGCTCCAGAGTTCAAACTCTGAGACATTACACTGTGCTGCTTCTGATGTTTAATTATACCTAACATAGAATATATCTAACATAGAAAATAAGGAGAAAAATCTAGAAAAAAATGGATACTCATATTAACAAATTTAATTCAACCAGAATATGCCAATATTATGTAGACATTTACATCATTCGAGGTTAGAACTACTGTTTCGCTGTTTGTCAAATCTGCCATTTGCTTCGATCTGACAAATTAGGTATTGCTTATTTAAAAATATTTATTTATTTATTATTTTTGGCTGCGTTGAGTCTTCATTGCTGCGCACAGGTTTTCTCTAGTTGCATTGAATGGGGGCTACTATTCATTGTGGTGCGCAGGCTTCTCATTGCAGTAGCTTCTCTTGCTTCGGAGCACGGGCTCTAGTGTGACTTGCAGGCTCTACAGCGCAGGCTCAGTAGTTGTGGCACACGGACTTAGTTGCTCTGTGCATGTGGGATCTTCCTGGACCAGGGCTTGAACCCGTGTTCCCTGCATTGGCAGGCAGATTCTTAACCACTGCGCCACCAGGGAAGTCCCTTGGGTATTGCTTTGACATCCACTTCTCAAGTTAGAAACTATTTTGTTATATCTTTATAAATGTTGATTATTTTTTAAATGTTACCTCTCACCATAGACCATTACACCTTTAAGTATTGTACTCTATGTCATTCTTGTATGTGGTGGTAATGATCACTATAATGTATTAAATGTTTAAAGGCAATACAAAGAAAAAGCTCTTTTTCATGGCCACATACATTTATGTAAGTTGGATTTATTTTTCCGTGTCACAGAAAACAATGGATAATTTCAGATGTGTGCACTTACTGTGAGTATGCTTCAAGCCAATTTCCCTGAACATTATCTTTCAGATAAGACAAATTCTTCCACTCACAATTTCCAAAACCAAGCAGTTTTATATTTACTTCAAAACGATAAACTATTGAATCAATACTCTCATCTCTCTTTTTTTTTTCTATTGTCCTTTCTTGTCTTTCTACTTGCTTGCTTTTAAGTCTTCTTTTTTTTTTTTTTTTTTTTTTTGAGGTACACGGGCCTCTCACTGTTGCGGCCTCTCCCGTTGCGGAGCACAGGTTCCGGAGGCGCAGGCTCAGCGGCCATGGCTCACGGGCCCAGCCGCTCCGCGGCATGTGGGATCTTCCGGACCGGGGCACGAACCTGTGTCCCCTGCATCGGCAGGCGGACTCTCAACCACTGCGCCACCAGGGAAGCCCTAAGTCTATTTTTAAGTTCTGCTCCTTTAACACTTTCATATGCACA
The DNA here is from genome assembly GCF_003676395.1 of Aethalodelphis obliquidens. Lineage (NCBI taxonomy): Eukaryota > Metazoa > Chordata > Mammalia > Artiodactyla > Delphinidae > Aethalodelphis > Aethalodelphis obliquidens. The sequence goes on from NW_020837952.1 coordinate 30,348,924, forward strand.
CTTCAAAGAAGATGGGCACTAAAAGTAATGGTTTCTAAATTGAGACAGAGTTGAAAAAGGCTTCTAATCTATAGCATACAAAGTTCTTGTTGCCTTTTCTTATTATTACTTGATGTCTGTAACTAGAAATTAAAAGAAAAGAAGTTTTTTGCGTGTTTCTCTGTGATTTACGTTAAAAGATAAACTGAGGCATGTTAAAAATGTTTGAGTTTATTTGAGCAAAAATTGATTTGAATTGGGCAGCATCCAATCTAGCAGATAGAAAGGAGCTCTGAGGAGCTGTACAAATGAAAGACTTTTCCAGCCAGAAGGGAGCAGGAACAAGGAAGTTATACTAGGCAAAAAAGTGGATTGGTTATTGCAAATTTACTTTCCTTTAGGGGATAGCAGGGGTCTATCAAGCAGATTACCTCACTGGTGCTGATCCAGGGATTCCTGATTGACTGGTTTAAGATTCCATTTCTGGGAGAGCTGAAACTGTAATTACGTCAAGTCTTAGTTTGGTGACACGTGGCTTTTCATAAATAACTCCGTTTTGGGTCTGTTGTCTTACTATTAACACTCATAAGAAGCTATTTCAGTGATTATTAAAATGATGAGAGGGCTTCCCTGGTGGCACAGTGGTTGAGAATCTGCCTACCAATGCAGGGGACACGGGTTCGAGCCCTGGTCTGTGAAGATCCCACATGCCGCAGAGCAACTGGGCCCATGAGCCACAACTACTGAGCCTGCGCGTCTGGAGCCTGCGCTCCGCAACAACAGAGGCCGCGATAGTGAGAGGCCCGCGCACCACGATGAAGAGTGGCCCCCACTTGCCACAACTAGAGAAAGTCCACGCACAGAAATGAAGACCCAACACAGCCATAAATAAATAAATAAATAAATTTAAAATGCTGAGAGGAAGAAGTACGATGTATAAAGAAGAAAAAGACTCCGAAAAAAAGAGATAAGGGAAAAGAACTATTAAAAACATGTTATTGACTGTTTGAAAAGATCCTTGTTTTTAAGCACAATAGATGGCCAGTATTTCTCAGCCCTAAAAATGGTAGATTTTTGTGCATCCAATGACATTATAATACACTGATATGATTATATCAGGATGGTTAAAAATGTTATTATTATGAATCAATGGGGAAAAATCTATTAAATATCTGTCAATTACAGCTTCAGAAAAGAGATTATTTATAAGAGAACGTTTGAGAGGTTCATATAAAATATTCTAAGATACTGATGTTCAGAGATGCATTCCTTACTAAGGAAATCTGATGCAGTTGGCATTTAAAACAGTAATATTGCAATCTTGTTGGGGTTTTTTGTTTGTTTTTTGCGGTATGCGGGCCTCTCACTGTTGTGGTCTCTCCCGTTGCGGAGCACAGGCTCCGGACGCGCAGGCTCAGCGGCTATGGCTCACGGGCCCAGCCACTCCGCGGCATGTGGGATCTTCCCGGACCAGGGCACGAACCCGTGTCCCCTGCATCGGCAGGCAGACTCTCAACCACTGCGCCACCAGGGAAGCCTGCAATCTTGTTTTTTTAAAGCTAATATTAACAATTCTGTATTAATTTTATTACTGTCCCTGGGTTTCTTTTAATGAATTTTAAAATTATGGTCGTTATTCCTTCCAAAGAAGTTTAAGGTAAAATTTTGAGTACACTTTTATCTTAGGATATTTTAGTGCCCTCTAGTGTGCAGAAATTAACAATAGGATTTCAGTTGTAAATTATATAATTTTTTTTTAATGCAAGATTTTCTAAAGGGCAACTTTAGACAAGTATGAAGTGGGTAAAAAAAAAGAAGAAGAAAATTCATCTCGGAAAGCAAATTAGAACCAGATGTCAGTTTAACCTTGATAGAATCGCCAACAAAATGCAACTTTTTTCCTACTTTTATTCAACTCAGGTTAAACAGCCCCTCCTCCCCTTCTCTGACTGCTAGACAGGATGTCTCATTTGCATAAATCCATCTCCAGATTTGAGAGGTTCAGGCAAGCTAGTCTGTTTTCTGCCCTTTCTAGTACTGTGAGTTGCATGTTTTCTTCTGGGTGAGTGTACAAAACAACATATGCATATTGCTAAAATGGGTGCCTTCTGTGAATCTGTTAGCCTGCAACACACTGAAACATTTGATTTGTGATTAGGGCAGTTGGCTAGTGCTAAGTTATAAAAGCCTAATCGAAAGCCTCCTGTCATTCCCACAGACAGTTTGTTTTTGTTTTTGTTTTTTCAAACAAGGTTGGGTATCAAGGAGATGCAACTATTTTTAAAAAATGCAGGGTCTGTGAAGGATCAACAGGAGGGTTCTGAGCCAAAAGAAATGTTTAAACTGAGTTTAGGAAATCATTTTGGAGGAAGTTTTTAAAAAATTTAAACTTAAATCCAATGAAAGATTCATCAATAGAATTGAGGATAATTATTCTTTATCTGTCAATGTTCAATACCAACATATGATAAATACCAACAATACCAAGATATGATGAATGATATCGCCAGCTTTCTTTTAATTTTCTGTGGTTAACCCATAACTTCTAAATTAGAATGCATTCACATAGAGACCATAACACAGTTTATATTATTGGAAAAGCTGTGAATGCCTCAGAATCGTGTGAATGCCTTGTATCACCTCCTTTATCGTGTTTTTATTGAAAAGTGAATAACAGCAAAATTGAGTGATTACAAATTGCTTTGTGGTTTTTAATATCCAAAAAGGAACACTAAAGATTAAGAATCATTGTTGAATACTCAAAGGACATCCAAAATGCCAGATAATGATATTTTATTTGGCAATGCTATATTCTTAATGTGATCCAAATTGTATGAATAATCATCTCTGTAAAAAATCACAGAGAATTATTTTGTCTTTGTGTTTTGGCAAGTCTCCTATAGGTTTCCTTTGTGTAGCTTTGCGATGAAATCATAAAGTGTAGGGGATTGTAGCATCGGAAGAAAACTAAACATTTCCATACATTTTAGAATTTAAATGAAATTTGAGTTGATATTTTTAATATTTTAAGATAAAATATTAATAAGCATGTTATTCAGTCAAAATTATCCTCAGTTAATATAACACTACACTGTATACATTTTATAATAAATTAACCAGAACAGACTGAATTTTCCTAATTTGTATAAAAATTCATACAAATCGTTATAGAGTTACCAAGTGACTTGAACATCCTAGTTATTTTACTTAACAGCTTAGACAAGTGAGGAATTACAACTATACCCACTGTTATAACAAAGGAAGCATCAGTATTCATTTCTATGAATTCCTTGGAGCATGTTTCGTTTACTCTCCTGTTTGTTTACATGTACCTTTCCCCTAATCCCAGATTAGTAGTCATATGAAAAATATGAACACCCTTGAATTCAACCATCTTTTTTCTACACTAAACGTAAGGAAGGGGGATTCATGTTAGTTCAGTATGTACCATGTACTAGGTGTCTTCTCTATGTGTTTTGTGGTCTTAATCTCTTTTATTTCTCATAATAGTCATTTTATGGGGACAACATTACCTTTATATTAAAGATGAAAACACTACGGTTCAGAAAAAAATTAACAATACAGTAAGTCCCCTACCTACGAATCTTCAAGTTGTGAAATTTCAAAGATGCGAACGTGCGTTCTCACATCCAACCACATTAAGTTAGTTCACGTGTCTGGCGTACATTGTAAATGCGTGCGTCCTCTACAAGAGGTTGGGCTTTTGTGTACTTTACTGTGCAGTACTGTATAGAGTACAGTAGTACAGTATCTTTATTTCAAGGCCAGAATGTCTGGAAGCAAGTGTAAATGCAGCAGTGATGTAGCTGGTACTGCTAATAAATGCCAGGAATTGGAAGCCCAGAGAAAGAACGAAGAACGACAAGAGGAAGAAGTAACTGAAGAACCAAAGAGATTCATGAAATAGGAAATGGCCAGGGGATTTTCTTTATTTCAGGAGGCACTGTTAGTTTTTGAGGCACAGGACCCAAACGCAGAATGGTACATGAAGGTTGCAGCAGCTGTTCAGAATGCAATCCAGTGTTACCGCCTCAACTATGATGAGAAAAAAGAGGTACTACCCCAATATCACTGGATCATTTTTTCAAGAGGGTAGGTAGAATTGAATCCAGCAAGGAACCAGAACCTGTGCCATCAACGCCAGGCGTGAGTGAAACTGCAGCTTGTCCTCTGTCTCCTATTGTGATGATCCTTCAGCTCTACTATCTCCCACCTCCTCTCCCTCCTCCAGTCAGTAACTCTTCTTTCCTGTTCACTCGGTGCCAGCCCCTGGATGCCAGCTGTCGTACTGTACTACTGTGCTTTCCAAGGTACTGTACTGTAAGACTAAAAATGTTTTCTTTATTTTTGTGTTTGGTTTTTTAAAGTATTATTTGTGTGAAAAGTATTATAAACCTATTACAGTACAGTACTATGTAGCTGATTATGTTCGTTGGGTACCTAGGCTAACTTTGTTGGACTTAACACACAAATTGGACTTAGGAACACGCTCCCGGAATGGAACTCGTTCCTATGTAAGGGACTTACCATAATCTCTCATGTATTGAGCTCTTTCTAGATATCAGATACTGTTCTAAAATCTTTTCATACATAATTATTTTTAACCCTGATGGCAGCACAAAGACATAGGTTTTATGTCTCCAGTGTTACAGATGAAACAACTAAACCTTAAAGAAATTAGCTTGACCATGTTTACATAGCTTTCAAGTAGTAAAAGTGAGACTTTATCGCAGATCAGTCTGATTCTAAACTTTATTCTCCTACTAGGGTTAACAGGGTGAATTAGTAAGAACAGTTGGAGGGTGTCAGCGTCACTGCCCTCATCCTCATTCCCAGGAAAAGGACAGCGTTCCTTTTCTTTGTTTGCTTAAAGGCAGATTGACGGTTGTTACAAAACTTACAACCCAGGTTTGTAGAAGTCAGACTTTTAAAAGGAATCCTTTGTATAATGCTGAACACTAGGACTAGGGCTTCCAGCTTGGCAAAGAACCATGTGCCCATATTTGGCATGAAGTTATAAGGTATCCAATTTAAAAGGAACTGTGAATAAATGAGGAAATACTGAGTGTTGAGGAAATACTGAGTGTCTTAAGGAAGAGTCAGATCAGTACAAACTTAAAAAGACTAAAGATGAGTAGTGAGGAGAAAAGAGGGCAGGCTACAGAAATCTTGCTTCTTAGAGAAATGATCAGACTTTATCCATTGATGTTCAGACCACTTCCAAACTCCTATTCTATTTTCCATCCATGCCCCACAGTTCGCACTTTCTCCTGCCTCTGACACTTTAGTTGTGGTGTACCTTTACATTGAATCCATTTCCTCACAATTCTTCCCACACTTTGCCTTGATATTTCCTACTCATTTTTTAGGTTTTAACTTATTATCATTTCCTAAGAAAACCTTAAGTCCACATTAAGTCCCACTTCTTAAATTTCCTAAAATACCTGAACTTCCCCTCTCATACCTCTAATTACTTATTAGGTCCCTAATAATGTCCTCTTTACAAGGCCGCCTCTTGACCACATGCGAAGCTCCATGAAGTCAGGTCCTATATATACGTGATCCACCAGCACTTCACTGCATTTGGCACATTGCTGGATGGATGAATGAATGTTAATCTACAGCTCCCACTTTTACAGTGAATCATAATTACAATTTCAATATGAATAGAAGTTCTTATGAATTTGTGAACTTCTCATGAGGACACAGAAGAAAATGAGCTGCAGGGTCTTCAGAGTCTAGTTACAGAAATTGAATAAATGTCTATAAAATGTTTTGGAATGAAAGTGAATATACAAGAGTTTTGTCCAGATTGTAAGTGCTGGATTGCTCTTAAGTGACTTTTTAAGAAACTAAATAAGAACAGAAAAGAGTTCTAGTGTGTCTTTATTGGTTCCATTAATATTTTAAAAATAAAAGCCAATTTTTCTTACCCTTTATTTTCCCCTAGTGATCAAAAATATATTACAACCCTTAACTCATTCAAATGCATGGTATCAACTTTACATACAAAGCATTTAGAACAAACTAAAAGGTTGACATTGAGCATTTGAAGGATGTGTACTTATGAGCAGATCTTTTGTGCTAGACTAACTTATTGATAAAATTTGCATCTGCTCTTCAAAGATGCTCTAAATTATACACAATGGAGCACTTCAGATTAAAAAATAAATAGCTGTAATGAGTGAGTAAATTGCAATTGAAGACACACTTCTTAAGCTTAATAGAGTGGTTTTGTAGTAGCTACATGTTCAAACAGTTTGGCAACAAATATAGTTAAAAGGATATATTTTTTTGACTTTGAAGCTCTCAAAATGCTCTAACATCTATGATTGTCAAAACCAAAAAGAATCTGTGCCTATATTAGTCTGCTATAGAGAAATGATCCAACCTAATTTATTCTTCATGCAAGCAGTTTTGCAAAATGTATTCAATATCTATTTATATTTATAAGCCATCAGCCATGAAATGGAATAAAATTGATTGTATTAGTCTACATTTTAAACTTGTCTGTATTTTGTTCTTCCTGTTTAGCCAAGTCATTCAAGTAAATTCAATCTGGCTTCCCTCCATTATCTGATGGATACAAATAATATTTTTGAGTCTGAGTCAAAATAAATCCTCATTTTAACTGACAGTGAATGATGTATTAGATCTTAATAAGAAGAACTACTGATATTCAATAGACTAACTAGATGGATAGAGGCATCAAGTGATAGAAAAAAACATTATAGGGACTTAAACAGATAAGGGTTTATTTTTCCACGTAACAAGAACTCCACATGTAAGCAGCCCGGTGATTGTGGAGCTGTTCAAGAATGTTGAAAAAGACCTGTGCTTCTTCGATCTCTCTGCTACACAACCTTTATTGTCTGGCTTTTGTCCTTAAATTTGCAATCTGGCTGTGTACCTAGAGGCAGCATTACTGTTCTCAAGAAGAGGGAAGGTCATCGGGCAAAAGTGAAAGACTTTCTCCCAGCCTGGCTTTTCCTTTTTCTGTAGGAAGGGTTGTTCTTTCATGGACTTTTACTTATGTATCGTTTTTTTTAATGTAAGTAACATCCCACCACTAGGTGCAAGAAACTCTCAGTTCAAGTTTTGTTTTGAACAATTGCAGCCTTGCAGTCTCTGTGGTAGAATCAGACAACGAAGAAGGGAGTTGACATCAAGGTCTTATTGGCCAAACTTCACTGTTGGCCGCAAGTTTGCCTACTCTCTGTGTCTTTCTCTCAATCTCTCTTTTTCTATCTCTATCTCCCTCTATCTCTTTCTCTTGTACACATGTCTTCAGATGCTGAGGACTGAGTTAATCACTATCATCAAACTCTACAGTGTTCCTCTTTCATTCTTTCTAGTTATTTGGTGTTATTCAATTACCTCATTCCCATGCCCCTGTTCTCCCACAGGCAACCATCCCAGCCTGTTTAATGTGTGCACCTTTCTGTTTTTATGTGTTCTTATGTTTATTTTTGTTCTTATATGTAACAATAATTTATGAACCTGATATTCTATTTTATATCTCATTCTTCATCTTACTCTTACATACAGAGCTATGTTTTAGGTATACGTTGTACAAAATAAAATTTTAAATGTAAATGTAGAATTCTTTTTTTTTTAACATCTTTATTGGAGTATAATTGATTTACAATGGAGTGTTAGTTTCTGCTGTATAACAAAGTGAATCAGCTATACATATATATATATATATATATATATCCCCATATCTCTTCCCTCTTGCATCTCCCTCCATCCCATCCTCCCTATCCCACCCCTCTAGGTGATCACAAAGCACTGAGCTGATCTCCCTGTGCTATGCGGCTGCTTCTCACTAGCTATCTGTTTTATATTTGGTAGTGTATATATGTCCATGCCACTCTCTCACTTTGTTCCAACTTACCCTTCCCCCTCCCCGTGTCCTCAAGTCCATTCTCTAGTAGGTCTGTGTCTTTATTCCCGTCCTGCCCCTAGTTTCTTTATGATCTTTTTTTTTCCTTAGATTCCATATATATGTGTTAGCATACGGTATTTGTTTTTCTCTTTCTGACTTACTTCACTCTGTATGACAGTCTCTAGGTCCATCCACCTCACTACAAATAACTCAATTTCGTTTCTTTTTATGGCTGAGTAATATTCCATTGTATGTATGTGCCACATCTTCTTTATCCATTCATCTGTCGATGGACACTTAGGTTGCTTCCATGTCCTGGCTATTGAAAATAGAGCTTCAGTGAACATTTTGGTACATGACTCTTTTTGAATTATGGTTTTCTCAGGGTATATGCCCAGTAGTGGGATTGCTGGGTCATATGGTAGTTCTATTTTCACTTTTTTAAGGAATCTCCATACTGTTCTCCATAGTGGCTGTATCAGTTTACATTCCCACCAACAGTGCAAGAGGGTTCACTTTTCTCCACACCGTCTCCATCATCTATTGTTTGTAGATTTTTTGATGATGGCCATTCACATAGGTGTGAGGTGATACCTCATTGTAGTTTTTTTGGTTTTTTTTGTTTTTTTCGTTTTTTTTTTTGGTTTTTTGCGGTACGCGGGCCTCTCACTGTTGTGGCCTCTCCCGTTGCGGAGCACAGGCTCTGGACGTGCAGGCTCAGTGGCCACGGCTCACAGGCCTAGCCACTCCGCGGCATGTGGGATCTTCCTGGACCGGGGCACGAACCTTTGTCCCCTGCATTGGCAGGCAGACTCTCAACCACTGCGCCACCAGGGAAGCCCTCATTGTAGATTTGATTTGCATTTCTCTAATGATTAATAATGTTAAACATTCTTTCATGTGTTTGTTGGCAATCTGTATATCTTCTTTGGAGAAATGTCTATTTAGGTCTTCTACCCATTTTTGGATTGGGTTGTTTGTCTTTTTGATATTGAGCTGAATCAGCTGCTTGTAAATTTTGGAGATTAAGCCTTTGTCAGTTGCTTCATTTGCAAATATTTTCTCCCATTCTGAGGGTTGTCTTTTTCTCTTGTTTATGTTTTCCTTTGCTGTGCAAAAGCTTTTAACTTTCATTAGGTCCCATTTGTTTATTTTTGTTTTTATTTCCATTTCTCTAGAAGAGGGTCAAAAAGGATCTTGCTGTGATTTATGTCGTAGATGTTCTGCCTATCTTTTCCAATAAGGGTTTTATAGTGTCTGGCCTTACATTTAGGTCTTTAATCCATTTTGAGTTTATTTTTGTGTATGGTGTTAGAGAGTGTTCTAATTTCATTCTTTTCCACGTAGCTGTCCAGTTTTCCCAGTACCACTTATTGAAGAGGCCGTCTTTTCTCCATTGTATATTCTTGCTTCCTTTATTGAAAATAAGGTAACCATATGTGCATGGGTTTGTCTCTGGGGTTTCTATACTCTTTCACTGATCTATATTTCTGTTTTTGTGCCTGTACCATACTGTCTTGATGACTGTAGCTTTGTAATATAGTCTGAAGCCAGGGTGCCTGATTCTTCCAGCTCCGTTTTTCTTTCTCAAGATTGCCTTAGCTATTTGGGGTCTTCTGTGCTTCCATACAAACTGTGAAATTTTTTATTCTAGTTCTGTGAAAAACGCCAGTGGTAGTTTCATAGGGATTGCATTGAATCTGTAGATTGCTTTGGGTAGTATAGTCATTTTCACAATGTTGATTTTTCCAATCCAAAAACATGGTATATCTCTCCATCTATTGTATCATCTTTAATTTCTTTCATCAGTGTCTTATAGTATTCTGCATATAGGTCTTTTGTCTCCTTAAGTAGGTTTATTCCTAGGTATTTTTTTCTTTTTGTTGCAATGGTAAATGGGAGTGTTTTCTTAATTTCACTTGCAAATTTTTCATCATTAGTGTATACAAGAGATTTCTATGCGTTAATTTTGTATCCTTCTGCTTTACCGAATTCACTGATTAGCTCTAGTAGTTTTCTGGCAGCATTTTAAATTTCTTTTTCTTCTCTTATTGCTGTGGCTAAAACTTCCAAAACAATGTTGAATAATAGTGATGAGAGTGGGCAACCTTGTCTTGTTCCTGATCTTAGTGAAAATGGTTTCAGTTTTTCACCATTGAGGACAATGTTGGCTGTGGGTTTGTCATATATGGCCTTTATTATGTTGAGGTAAGTTCCCTCTAGGACTACTTTCTGGAGGGATTTTATCATAAATGGTGTTGAATTTTGTCAAAGCTTTTCCTGCATCTATTGAGATAATCATATGGTTTTTATTCTTCAACTTATTAATATGTTGTATCACATTGATTGATTTGCATATATTGAAGAATCCTTGCATTCCTGGGATAAACCCCACTTGATCATTGTGTATAATCCTTTTAATGTGCTGTTGGATTCTGTTTGCTAGTATTTCGTTGAGGATTTTTGCATCTATGTTCATCAGTGTTATTGGCCTGTAGTTTTCTTTCTTCATGACATCTTTGTCTGGCTTTGCTATCAGGGTGATGGTCGACTCGTAGAAGGAGTTTGGGAGTGTTCCTCCCTTTACATTTTGTAAGAGTTTGAGAAGGATAGGTGTTAGCTCTTCTCTAAATGTTGGATAGAATTCGCCTGTGAAGCCATTTGGTCCTGGGCTTTTGTTTGTTGGAAGATTTTTAATAACTGTTTCAATTTCAGTGCTTGAGACTGGTCTATTTATATTTTCTATTTCTTCCTGGTTCAGTCTCGCAAGATTGTGCTTTTCTAAGAATCTGTCCATGTCTTCCAGGTTGTCCATTTTATTAGCATATAGTTGCTTGCAGTAATCTCTCATGATCCTTTGTATTTGTGCAGTGTCAGTTGTTACTTCTCCTTTTTCATTTCTAATTCTATTGATTTGAGTCTTCTCCCTTTTTATCTTGATGAGTCTGGCTAATGGCTTATCAATCTTTACTATCATGGATCATCTTTACTATCATTATTCTGAATTCTTTTTCAGGTAGACTGCCTATTTCCTTTTCAGTTGTTTGGTCAGGTGGGTTTTTACCTTGCTCCCTCATCTGCTGTGTGTTTCTCTGTCTTCTCATTTTGCTTAACTTACTGTGTTTGGGGTCTCTTTTTTGCAGCCTGCAGGTTCATAGTTCCCGTTGCTTTTGGTGTCTGTCTCCAGTGGCTAAGGTTGGTTCAGCGTGTTGTGTAGGCTTCCTGGTGGAGGGGACTAGTGCCTGTGTTCTGGTGGATAAGGCTGGATCTTGTCTTTCTGATGGGCAGGTCCGCGTCTGGTAGTGTGATTTGGGGTGTCTGTGACATTATTATGATTTTAGGCAGCCTCTCTGCTAATGGGTTGGGTTGTGTTCCTGTCTTGCTAGTTGTTTGGCATAGGGTGTCCAGAACGTTACCTTGCTGGTCGTTGAGTGGAGCTGGGTCTTGGTGTTGAGATGGAAATCTCTGGGAGATTTTTGCCATTTGATATTACATGGAGCTGGGAGGTCTCTGGTGGACCAATGTCCTGAACTGAGCTCTCCCATTTCAGAGGCACAGGCCTGACACCTGACAGGAGCACCAAGACCCTGTCATCCACATGGCTCAGTATAAAAGGGAGAATAAATAAATAAATAAAATAGTTATTAAAATAATAAATAAATATTAAAAATAAAAAAATTAATAATAAAGAAATAGAGAAAGAAAGAAGAGAGCAACCAAACGAAAAAAACAAATCCACCAATGATATCAGGTGCTATACTAAAAAAAAAAACCCAAAAAACAAAAAACTGGACAGACAGAACCCTAGGACAAATGGTAAAAGCAAAGCTATACAGACAAAATCACACACAGAAGAATACACATACACACCCACAAAAAGAGAAAAAGGAAAAAGATATATATATATTGTTGCTCCTAAAGTCCACAGCCTCAATTTGGGATTATTCTTTGTCTATTCAGGTATTCCACAGATGCAGGGTACATCAAGTTGATTGTGGAGATTTAATCTGCTGCTCCTGAGGCTGCTGGGAGAAATTTCCCTTTCTCTTTGTCCACACAGCCCCTGGGGTTCAGCTTTGGATTTGGCCCTGCTTCTGCATGTAGGTCACCTGAGGGCGTCTGTTCCCCGCTCAGACAGGAAGGGGTTAAAGGAGCAGCTGATTCGGAGGCTCTGCCTCACTCAGGCTCCGGGGAGGGAGGGGCTCGGAGTGCGGGCGAGCCTGCTGCGGCAGAGGCCTGCGTGACGTTGCACCAGCCTGAGGCACCCGTGCGTTCTTCCGGGGAAGTTGTCCCTGGATCACGGGACCCTTCCAGTGGCGGGCTACACAGGCTCCCAGGAGGAGAGGTGTGGACAGTGACCTGTGCTCGCAGACAGGTTTCTTGGTGGCGGCAGCAGCAGCCTTAGCGTCTCATGCCCGTCTCTAGGGTCCGCGCTTTTAGCCGCCGCTCGCGCCCGTCTCTGGAGCTCCTTTAAGCAGCTCTCTTGATCCCCTCTCCTCGCGCACCAGGAAACAAAGAGGGAAGAAAAAGTCTCTTGCCTCTGCGGCAGGTCCAGACTTTTCCCCGGACTCCCTCCCGGCTAGCCGTGGCGCACTAACTCCCTGCAGGCTGTGTTCACGCCGCCAACCCCAGTCCTCTCCCGGTGCTCCGACCGAAGCCTGAGCCTCAGCTCCCAGCCCCGCCCGCCCCGGCGGGTGAGCAGACAAGCCTCTCGGACTGGTGAGTGCCGGTCGGCCCTGGTCCTCTGTGCGGGAATCTCTCCGCTTTGCTCTCCGCACCCCTGTTGCTGTGCTCTCCTCCGCGGCTCCGAAGCTTCCCCCTTCCACCACCCGCAGTCTCCGCCCGCGAAGGGGCTGCCAAGTGTGTGGAAAGCTCTCCTCCTTCACAGCTCTCTCCCACTGGTGCGGGTCCCGTCCCTGTTCTTTGTCTCTGTTTTTTCTTTTGCCCTACCCAGGTACGCGGGGGGTTTCTTGCCTTTTGGGAGGTCTGAGGTCTTCTGCCAGCATTCAGTAGGTGTTCTATAGGAGCAGTTCCACGTGTAGATAATGTATTTCTGATGTATTTGTGGGGAGGAAGGTGATCTCCGTGTCTTACTCTTCCGCCATCTTGAGGCTCCTCAGTCTAAATGTTGAATTCTTAATGAATATTTGAGGATTGAATCATTAAAATTCAGTTATTTATCCAACATTGATTTTTCGAATACCCACTGTATGTCGGGAATTGTTCTACGTACTATGGATACAACATTGAACAAGAAAACATTTTTATAAAAATGTGCTCTGGAGCTTACATTCTAGTGAAGATGCTAGAGGTAAAAAGGAAATTATTAAATTGTACAGTATGTTAGACAGTGATAACACCAAAGAAAGCTAAATGAAGACATAATTGGAGATAGGAAGAGCTATGGGCAGGGGTAGTGTAAAGAGTGGAGCAGCAAGATGTAGTTTTATTTTATTGTTTTTTATTTTTAGGCCACGCCGTGAGGCATGCGGGATCTTAGTTCCCCGACCAGAGATCGAACCCAAGTCCCCTGCATTGGAGTCTTAACCACTGGATCGCCAGGGAAGTCCACAGGGTGAAGGCAGCCAGGGAGGTTGGCACTGCAAAGACGTCATGTGAGTAAAGAGTTCAAATGTGGACTCAGGTTATATTGATATGTGGGGTAAGAAGATTCCAGGCAGAAGGACTACTAAGCGTACAGGCATTTTGGAAGAGAGCACAACAATCTGTTCAAAGAACAGCAAGGCAATCACGGTTGCTGTAGCAAATGTAGGGAAGAGGAGAGGACAGAAGGTTTGGGTTTGAGAGAATGTAAGAGGATAAATAATGTAAGGACCGGTAGGTCATCATGAGCACTTTGACTTTCACTTTGAGTCAGCCAAGCCCTTGTAGAGTTTGAGCTGAGGAATAAAATTGATCAGGCTACTAATTTGCAGGATGATTTTTTTCTGCCAAATTAAGAACAGATCAAAGGTGGGCAACACCAGAAATGGGGATATATTGAGAAGCCATTAAAATAATGCAAATGAGACCTGATAGCAGAGAAGTGGTAACAATTTATTAAATTCTAAATATATTTTGAAGAGTAGAGCTAAGCATAATGTGTTAGTGAATTACATTTAGGGTATGAGAATAAAGAGGCATTGAAAGTGATTCCAAGCTTTTTGGCCTGAGCCAAAAAAAAAAAATAGAATTGCCATGTATAGAGATGGCAAAGTCTGTGAGAAAGCAGGAATGTGGGATGATATCTGGAGGTCATTTGGGACTTGGTAGATTTGATATGCCTGTTAGAAATCCAAGTGGGCATGTCAGCTAGACAGGTGTATAAACAGGTTACTCTTAAATGTATAATATGTGGCTAGGCTCTGGATCACTGACTCCTTCAGTATCTTTCCATCAATTACTGTGCAGTAAGTCCCAAAGTGGGCACTCCAGGGCAGTGGGCTGGAGCAGTTGGTTTTACCATAAACCTCTCACAGTTGTGTCACAAGATCATGATTACTGTATACAGTGTATCATCACTACACCAAGGATGGATTACATATGGCCCCATTTCTAAGGTAGACCATGAAGTTGGAGAACCATGGTACATGATGGAGAGTAAATTTTAACTTTCCCCACCATGTAGCAAAGCCTAAAGATAAGCCAGGTAGCACTAAAGAACAACAGTTGATTGCAACATTGTGTGAGTAGAACCTACACCATCCCTGCCTCACACATCAGGGGCACTTTTTGTCCTTTTGCCCAGGATAATTCTTTCTTCTTCTGGAAAAATAATTACCGACTTGATAAACTGTCACTATAAGAGCATGGTTTGGACCATTTCTCTCTCAAGACATAATTTTTATGTTACATAAGAGGGAAAGATCAGCAGCAGGACATGCTCTAAGTCTTTCTATCTTGCTACTTACCTAGTTGTGATCTTTCTATTTGAAAATGAAATGCCCAAACAAAGAAGGAAGTGCTGTGAATTAATAATGTCATTATTGTCAATATTCTCCATTACAAAAGAGCAAGCCAAATCACTGTGCTAGGAGGAAGAGTGACAGATTTGGGTTCACAAAGGATGACTATGGGTAAAAAACTCTTGTCTGCCCTTCTTAACACAAAGGAGAAGGGAGAACTCTTCAATTCTGTACAGGTTTTAAAACAATTCAAGAAAAGGATCTTACCAGTAAAGTGCTAAGAAACCAGTGTGAGAAATTATCTGGTTACAAAAAGGCAGCTTCTCTTTTAAGAGAGTGAGATGGGTAGCTTTGGGGAACAAAATGCCTTTAATTCCTAAACATTGTAGAATGTGCCCAACAGTTTCACAATAACAAAAACAGCAACAATAGTAATAATGATACCCCTTAAAAAGCCACCAATACACCATGCTCTCCCACTCTTCAGAAGAGCTAATTTATGTTTCAACTACTCTGTCCCTGGTGAAGAGCAAAGAATAACAGAACAATTTTGATGGACGTACACTGGGCAAAATTTTGTTCACAGATAGTTAAGTAACTTACCTCTCATCCATTTCTCAGTCCATACATTATACATGTAAATATGCACAAACTGTTACACGACTCACATTCAGGTCAGCTCACAAAATGTTAAAATGTTAAAACTACACACCAAAGCCATGTTTGTCAAGGGTGTCCTAAACAGTATTTCTATTAAAGACAGCCACAATGAAACATCACTAGAATGTGATGGAAGCATTGCTCCAGGCTAGTAATGCAAAGAATCAGACAAAAGCCCAGAAATAGGACAAACATAAAATTTCAAATCTATTCTTTTCAATCTGGTTTGTGAGTTTTTAATGGTATTTATTTAATTGATTGATTGATTGAAGTATTGATGTAGTTGATTTACAATGTTGTGTTAGTTACAGGTGTACTGCAAAGTGAATCAGTTATACATACATAGATATATTTTTCTCAGATTCTCTTCCGTTATAGGTCATTACAAAGTACTGAGGGTGGCTCCCTGTGCTATACAGTAGGTCCTCTTTGCTTATCTGTTTTATATTTAGCAGTGTGTATATATTAATACCAAACTCCTAATTTATCCCTATCCCCTTTCACCTTTGGTAACTGTTTTTTATGTCTGTGGATCTATTTCTGTTTTGTATTTAAGTTCATTTGGATCATTTTTTTAGATTCCACATATGAGGGGTATCGTATGATAGTTGCCTTTCTCTGTCTGGCTTTCTTCACTTAGTATGATAATTCCTCAATCCATCCATGTTGCTGTAAATGGCATTATTTCATTCTTATTTATAACTGAGTAATATTCCATCGTGTATATATACCACATCTTCTTTATCCATTCATCTGTTGATGGACATTTAGGTTGCTTCCATGTCTTGGCTATTGTAAATAGTGATGTTACGAACATTGGGGTGCATGTATCTTTTCAAATTATAGTTTTCTCCAAATATATGCCCAGGAGTGGGATAGCAGGATCATATAGTAGCTATATTTTTACTTTTTTAAGGAACCTTCGTACTGTTCTCCATAGTAGCTGTACCAAATCTAGCCATCCACTGTTTTTTACATGTTATCTGCATCAAAAAACAAAATAGAGGGCTTCCCTGGTGGCGCAGTGGTTGAGAGTCCGCTTGCCGATGCAAGGGACACGGGTTCGTGCCCCGGTCCAGGAAGATCCCACATGCTGCGGAGCGGCTGGGCCCGTGAGCCATGGCCACTGAGCCTGCGCGTCCAGAGCCTGTGCTCCGCAATGGGAGAGGCCGCAACAGTGAGAGGCCTGCGTACTGCAAAAAAAAAAAAAAAAGGAAGGAAAAGATTTCAACTTTCTTTTAGGGCACTCAAGGTTCTTTAACATCTGGACCCAATAGTTTTATCTCCTGTCGTCCCTTTCATTCCCACTCACTGTCTGCCATCTGGCCTGGGTAGACCATGACTCCCTAAACTCACATTCATGTTGCAACTCTTATCCTGGAATAGCCTTTCTTCTCTATCTGAAAATTATCTACTTATATTTTTGAGTCTCTGTCAAATGTCACATAGGAAAGGTAATGGCACAGTTTAAGGTACCCATATAAAACTCTGAT
This sequence comes from Aethalodelphis obliquidens, assembly GCF_003676395.1. Classification (NCBI taxonomy): domain Eukaryota; kingdom Metazoa; phylum Chordata; class Mammalia; order Artiodactyla; family Delphinidae; genus Aethalodelphis; species Aethalodelphis obliquidens. The sequence goes on from NW_020837952.1 coordinate 30,365,870, forward strand.
AATAACATTCATTATATTGTACATTATAATGTAATATGTGTTTACTGGTGTGCTTTTTCAAATGAAATGTGAGTGACTCATTAACAGGGTTATGTCTTTTTAATCTTTGTAAGCATAGTGTCTGCTCAAGGGGTTATCTTTGTGAATGAATGAATCAATGAATCAATCAATTAAAAGTGCTGTATTGCTATATTGCAATACATTTGGGATTTCTGTGAGGGCAGAGACCATATCTCTTTTTTTTTGTTTACCTCATCTGAGAGTACTTACTCTGATGTAAAGTTGATCTCTTAATGTATAAACAAATTACTTATAACTATTCTTTATCCTTGTATGGTTTTTTGACTGTGTCTAAATTATGATACAGTTTTTACTTTGCTACCTTCAAAGGCCTACATAAAGTTTTTAATATCTTAACTTTAATTTTTTATAATCTATAGCTATTTATATTTGTTTTATAATTGCCATTTAGAAAAATCTTAAGACATTATACTGTTCTGTACATCCAGAAGGGTCTAGTAAAAGTTCATGGAATGAGAGATAGAAAAAATATACAAGTGAGGTAATCACAAATATTGTCAGTTTAAAAGAAGCATTTCATAGCAGTTTTCTGCCTTGAATAGTTTGAAATTTTCCTGTCACCTAAAGGGAAGAATGTATTTCCTAAAAGCTTGATGAAAGCAAAGTAGAACTCCCCAAAGTAGGAATCTTAATTATTTCAATATATAACAGACATTGGGTTCTTGCTTAAAATCTCTAGCTTCAAGGATACCCTGGCCAGACTTCGTATCAAGCAAAATAGAAGTTATTGCTTCAATGCATACCTGAAGATAATAAATCAATAACAATGAGACAGCCACAAGTAGGTTCTGTTTACCCTTTGTCATCAAGAACAAAACACTGAGTTTCTTCAAATATCTGATGATACTTTCTTAAGTGGCATTAGTGGCTAAAATATTTTTATTTAGTTTTACAGTTTGCAAAAATGTCTTCCTAATGAGAAACTATCCTCATTTCTCAGACTTTGTGACCACAAGAAAATAGATTGCTGTAACATAATGTGCTGCAGTGTTATGTTAAGCTTTCCTTTTATGTCAGGACACTCTAAACTTTAAGCTACTGTCAAGTACAGTAAGAAAAACAACTGAAAATCTCAGAAGATATCAGTAATTCTGTGCATCAGCTGTGTGTTTGGATAATGTCCTTTTACAACAGCTGAACAAAATTGAAATGTTCCTGATAATTTTTCTAGAAATTGTGACCTATTTATAAATGTAAAATGTTGACATTCTGGTTACTTCTTTTTATGTGTGTTAGGGGGGTTCATCTAGTATACAGACTCACCTGTATGGTCTAACACTGTGCAACTCTGGCAATTTAAGTAATATAGAGAGGGCCTACTGTTTTATTTGTTGAAGGCATCCAAAGCTCCTGGAAATACAGTAAAATGGAAAAGACATGTATGGAATTATTCACCACTTAGTGCTTCAACACAGTAATACGGTCTGAGTAATGAAAGGTCCTGGGAAGAAAGAAAAAAAAAATTGTTCCAACAGCTGCCTGTTTCTATCAGCAGGTAAAGCCAAGCTGATAATGGCCTTCAGAACTTTAAATAATATACTTTATCTTACTCTGCTGGAATGCTCTCAAAATATAGTCTAAAGACTTCCTAATGCTTCCCATGAACAAGAATATAACTAAAAAAATTAAGGTGTTTTCTGTGTGCTTTAAGAGCAAGACTACTAAAACTGAACTTGGTTTAACTAAACAAATGGTATAGTTTTGTTTGCCACTCTTCTTATTTCCTATTTGTTTTCTTCTTTCTTTTCCCCGCCAACTTCACATTTCCCCATGATTTAGCTAAGTTTTTATGCACTGTTTTGGAAAGGGTTTACATACTGAAGGCTTAAATTAAACCACAGACCTCACAGAGGAAATCACTTACTGGAAATATGCACATAATAAAAAAATTTCAAGTGGGGTTTAATATAAATTGATTCAGAAATAGAGCTTGTATATTTAAAAATCAAATAACACATTAGTTATACTAAGAATTAGGCAGTCTGAATATAGTTTGCAGCATTTTAGGAAGATAAAAACAAAAAATTCAGGAAGTTAGAGTGAAATTTTTTCAAAGTTGATTTTTTTCTTTTTACTTATCAACTAAGAGATAGACCCGACATCCTATTCTCAAAATTATAAAAATCTTATTAAGTCAAGGTATGTAATTGTCTAATGTTCTTAATTTTTATTAATGGAGAAAGCACCCCTCTGTCCAGAGTTGTTTTTTTTTAATTTTTTAATCTTATTTTATTTATTTTTTTGTACAGCAGGTTCTTATTAGTTATCTGTTTTATACATATTAGTGTATATATGTCAATCCCAATCTCCCAGTTCATCCAGAGTTTTAACACTAGCAATTTCTTATATTATTATTTGTGGTTTCATTTAAGTATTTAATTATTTGTTTATTTTAATCATTACCTCCATAATTGCCAGCTACTTATTCTGACGGTTAAACATATAGAGATTAAAATTATTCTGTTCATAAAAAAAAATTTTCATTTATTGGAAGACAGTAGTCATAACTCAAAATTCTTTTAGAGTAAATGTGTCTTTCTTGTCCCAGCTAGGACTTGCCATAGGTAGGAAGCCTGAGATGGAAAAGATGCCAGTCATTGACTTCCTGTCTCTTCCCCAGCTTGATTTCTCCTTCTCTTCCTCCACTCAGGAGGGGGGCCTCTGGTTCCTCCAGGTTGAAGAGTGGGAGAGGAGAGGAAAAGGATTTTTCTTGTGTTCTGGCCTGCGTATCTCAACCACTGGGGAGTGTTTAAAGTCCACTTGCTCTGGACTTAGCTCATGCTGATGTAGATGTTTTGGAGGCTTTGGAAGTCACACTAGAAACATTCCAGTGCATTCCCATTGCAAGATGATGCAGATTTCTTTGGTAGGCCCTTTATGGTTCTTTCTCTGATCTTGAGATTTGCATTGTTCATCCTTTTGTTGGGCTCACGCTGTCTCTCTGGACAGCCACTTGGGAAGAATTAGAATTAGCCCCTGGGTGGCTTTCTCTCCTGTGGAGCTTTAACTTGATCCTCAAGAAAACATAAATACCCTTGCCTCTACTATCAGTAGAAAAGAGGCTCCCAAAACAAATAAAATTCTTTTTCTTCTGTTGCCTCAGATCAATATTCACCTTTTGCCCGCCCTTTCCTCCTTTTCAATCCCAAGACCCATCCACTCTGCCCCCTCAAACAACAAACGGGCTTCTTAAACCATTTCTCATCTGGCTTGAGCTAAAGAGGAAGCGAGATCTCTTTGTGTTTTGATACAGAGCACAGTTTCTCCAAAGAAATTCTCACTCCCCATTTGCAACATGTTGGTCACTTCAACTTCAACCATTATATCAATATATATTCAAGGTGTGTGAAGGGTTGTTTTTGCCCACTTTCTTCCTAGTTCTACATTGGTGGTCTACTAAAGCATTTTTCAATTTAAAATATTTCCTACATTTGCTATGGTTGTTGGTGCTGTTGTTTTGGACCATGGGGTCTTTTTGATTCTGAAGCAAAATCCCACTTTTACATTCTATTTTGATACTTGCATCAAGTTCTAGAAAATCAATTAATTTCAAGTTTGTGTTTATGTTATAATAATAAGCCCATGCTTCCTATTGATTTATTTAACCAACAGGTAAAATAGACACTTCTCAATGTAGTTTTTAGTTTAAAACATGTAAATTAAAAATGAGACAAACAGGGTAGGGTATGTTATGAAATTATTCATGTAGCTATAACCTAGTCTAGAGACCAGAGATTTCTGAAGAATATGATGTTTAAGCTGAGAATGAAGAATGAGTAGAGGATAGGAACATTATAAAAGTGAAAAGAGCATGGATGAAATCACTAAAGGATGAAAGGTTACAGTACATTCAAGGGAGGGAAAAATTATTTTATAAACAAAGCATTAAGGATAGGAGAAGGGTGGCAGTACTTAAGCTAAAGAAATAGGTAGCCACCACATTACTTAAAGCTTTCTTTAAAATATATATATATATTTTTTTTTAAGGATTTTAGTTTTCATTAGGTTCAGGGGATATATTAACAAAAAGGTAGAATGAGAGAAAACAGGTAGCTAACATTAGAGATGATGGTGGCTTGTACTTGGGTTACAGGAGAGGAAGAAATAGACTTGATTAACTAGACTTGGTGCTTGACTACATATGAGGTGCAAGAGAGAAGAAGGACTCTTAGATGAGCTCCAGGAAAGTCACTCAATTAATAATCCCTGGAAAAGAAAACAGGTCACGTACCTTGCAGAATCACAGAATTATAGGTTTTATGGAAGGGATGGAGCCTAAGGGTCCCTGAGTCTCGATCCCTGAGTCTAACTCGGTCTTTTTGCTAAAGAAAAAGGTAACTCCTCCTCCTTTCAAATGTCCTGTGAAATTCCACTTCCTTCACCTTCTTGGTCTACTAGAAAACTGGCTTTCTCCTGAGTATATTGCTTCTTCTACAATCCTCTCAAGTGGCGGTTGTGTTCTCTCCTACACCCCTGTACCAATGGTAAAATGTTCCTCTCCAAACACACGACGCCTCTTCACTACAAACACTTAGTTTATCAATCATTAGCTTTCAATGTAGAAGTAATCTAGCAACTGCTGTCTCATTTTGTGAAGATTATTATCTTCAAAACTACCACCAATTTCTTCATTATTAACTTTATTTTACTCTCTGGTAATCCCAATATCAACATAGAATAAACTTCTGAGTGATTTGACCCTTTGCAGTGATCTTCTTCTGCATTCCTATAGTCATTCCCTCTATATTTTGTCATTAACAATAAGTACATTCTCTACAATGCTCTACAATCTCAATTTCAAGCACCCCATTCCATGTTTATATTGGCTGTCTAGCCCTCAGTTACAGCTAGAGTTGTTATAGTCTACTGAAGCAAAATGTTACCTGCTCTTTCCTACCAACACAGGGGTATAGATAAAATTGAAAGGTATTATTTGCATAAATTAAGCTACAGAATAGCCAAATTAGCATCTTTGTGTTTGTAACCAGTTTAAATAAGGAAAACACAATTGCTCCCAATATTGCAAACACAGCCAGGAGATGGCTTTTGAGAAATTTCACAAGGCCACAATTAGAAGAGACAGCCAAGTTTTGTGCACCGGGGCTAATGAAAAAGCTTGATATATTAGTGAGTTACTAGAGAGAGAAAGAAAAAAAAAATTGATATTTAGAAAGGGATTGGAGGGATTATTCTCCACACTCACCTTTAAGTTAAAGACTAAAAATGTAGTAAGTGCCATTGCTTGATACATGAGACCAATAGCACAGGAGTTAAGGGCACCTGTTTTATCCTCAGCTTTATCTTGGTGACCCTGGACAAATCACTTACTCATCTAAACTTCTATTTCCCCACCAATAAGACAGGAATAATTATTACTACTTCATCAGGGTTTTCTGCTGATTAAATGTGATAATACATATAAACCACTTAGGACCCTGAAGACTCCTCCAATTTTGTTTCTTTTACAACTCAAACTTTTTACTAATTCATCATAATAATTTTCCCCCAAGTCCCTGAGATCAGTCATTAGTATGAAGCACACCTTCAGAAGCAGAATGTAGTTGAGTAGCATACTAGTGTCTCCCATTTCATGAATGCTGGTCTTCAAAATTCGTTTATTCTTCACCCTAGAGATAGCCCATCAAATCCTACTGCAAAGGAAAACAGTTTGGCATAGGTTTTACTAAGTCAAAAATTAGAGTAAATAGGAAGGATTAGGGTCTTTATTTTCCATTTTGTCAAAAGTACTTCTTAGGTTTTTGTAGTTGGCTTGCTAAATGCTGTTGCACATACTAATAATTCAGTTGTGGTTTTCCATTGTTATCTATTCAAACATCTTGTCCAGCAGTTCTTCCCCCATGTTCGTCTATCAATCTGTCCATCAGAATAAAAACACACTCTTATCTCTTCCATCTTAACAAAACTCTTCTCTTGACATTACTTCTCTTTATGCTGTCACAGTATTCCTCTGTGTAATCACCAAACTGTATTAATATTAAGTCATCAGAGAAGTTTTCACATTTTGGAAACTTTAAAAAAAACTTTATTTTTAAGCAGTTACGTTTATAACAAAATTGAGATTTTCCTTATACCCCCTGCCTCCATACGTGCACAGTCTCTCCCAATATCAGTAGCATTCACCCAAATAGTGTATTTTATACCAAGAATGAATGTATATTGACACATTATAATCACGAAATTCCATACTTTGGGTTCACTCTTGGTATTGTACATTCTATGTGTTTGGACAAATGTATTACAACATATATCCCTCATTATAATATCATACAGAGTACTTTCATTGCTCTAAAAATTTTTTGTGCTCTACCTATTTATCTTCTCCTCTCCCCCCACTCTGGCAACCACTTATCTTTTTATTGTCTCCATAGTTTTGCCTTTTCCAGAATGTCATTTAATTAGAATCATACAGTAGGCTTTTCATATTGGCTTCTTCCACTTACTAATATGCATTTAAGTTTCTTCCATGTCCTTTTGAGGCAGGAGATAGAAGGGCCCCAGGCTGAACAGCTGAAGTTTCTTCCCTGTGGACAGAAAGTCCATAACAGCAGGAACGAGAGAGGAGGCTGGGCCCTGCCCAGATAAGAGATAAAAGACCACATATTCCTCATTCTAGAAGTCAAAGAGACCTTCCTGACTACACATGGGCAGAAAGGCTCCTTGGAGGTCAAAAAGGGAGGGGGCACCACCCCATAGTAAGTGATGTCAACTACCCATAGACCTCTTTGCTAGAATCCATCTTGGCTAAGAGATGCACATGCACACAGGGGAGGACCCTGAGCTATACCAAATACAGACTTAGAACCAGGCAAAGCAAGATGATTGGTCAAAGGAAACCCGGAAGAAATGCTCCATAAAAGTGATTCAAACTACCACGTGGGTGCAGCTCTCTCTCTGAGCCTGCCCATATGTCTGTCCACACATACTCTTTTTCCTCCTAATAAAGTTTACTTGCTTCACTACTTTCCACCTCTATGTGGAAATTCATTTCTACACAGCATACAGGCCAAGGCCTTGTCCACTAGTCCCTGGTGGGCTAGTGGCTAAGATTCAGCACTCTCACTGCCCCAGCCTGACTTCATTCTCTGGCCAAGAACCGAAATCCTGCTTCAAGCTGCTGCAGGCTGAGGCCACCCAAGATCACTTTCATGGCTCAATGGCCATTTCTTTTTAGCACTGAATAATACTCCATTGCCTGAATGTACCAAAGTTTATTTATCCATTCACCACTAAGGACATCTTGGTCGCTTCCAAGTTTTGGCAATTATAAATAAACCTGCTGTAAACATCCTTGTGCAAGGTGTTTGTGGACATGAGTTTTCTGTTTTGGGGGGTAAATACCAAGAAGCACAATTACTAGATCATATTGTAGGAGTATATTTAGTTCTGTAAGAAACCACAGAACTGTCTTCCGAAGTGGCTGTACCATTTTGCATTCTCACCAGCAATGAATGAGGGTTCCTGCTACTCCACATCCTCCTCAGCATTTGGCACTGTCAACGTTTTGGACTTTAACCCTTCTAATAGGTGTGTAGTGGTATCTCATTGTTGTTTTAATTTTCATTTTCCTGATGACATGTGATGTGGAGCATCTTTTCATATGCTTATTTGCCACCTGTATGTCTTCTTTGATGAGGTCTGTTAAGGTCTTTGGCCCATTTTTTAATCGGGTTGTTTCTTTTCTTATGGTTGAGTTTTAAGTGTTCTTTATGTATTTTGGATAAAGTCCTTTATCAGATGTGGGGTTTTTTGCAAATCTTTTCTCCCAGTCTGTGTCCTGTCATCTAGTTTGTTTGGGAAAATTCTGATACTTTTTGTGGAAAAGCAGTATAAAAAGTAAAGTTTAAATAGGAAAATAAGATTGTGAGAGTAGATTATCTAGAAATGCACAACCTCATGTGTATTTGTACTTTGGAGGTAGATAGATAGATAAATAGATAGATAGATAGCTAGATAGATGATAGATAGAAAGAAAGAGAGAGATTGAGAGAGCAAAGCCAGGAGCTAAGGCCAGATGAAGCTGTTGGACAATTGAGGCACAAACATTCACACTATATTGGGCATGGTGTAGATTGCATAGACACACCATAGAGAATTCCAGGAAAAGAATTCCTCCCCCTAATGCTCTACATTTTTTTTTTAATAGGGAGAGGATACAGAGATGATCCAGGATACTATTTTGTAATGGGAAATTCTTGATGTAGAAAATGGCCTCATAGAAAGGGATGCCTCTGGAGTTAGATGGCAGATATTATTTTATTCTTATGACGAGTTAACTCAGTCTTGTTAAGCCAGCTCTTGGAAAGCTAAAGGGAAATGGAATAATTCTCCAGGGGCATCTGAATTTTGAGTTTAATTAGCTATAATAATCACAACAAATCAAAATGGTTTGAAAGTAATCTTGATGGATCTAGGGGTTATACTAAGTAATATATTAAAAAAGAAATTATCAAGCTTATTTCTAATAATAAATTTTATAAGGCTGAAGATGCAGTAGAATATGAGGTCCCTAGAGGTTTTTCCCTGATGGCCTCATCATATGAAACTGAACCTCATCTCTAAGGACTAAAGAAAACAATCCCTAAGTTAACTCAGTCCAAGCATCATTAGCATCATTCCTTGACATGGCTGCAAAATAATTGCCAAAAAGAAGTGTGTGTATGGGAAGATACACAGGATTGCTGAGGAAAATCATACTCAATGAATACTGTTTTCAATAAACACTATTTTCATATAGAATACAATAGGGAAAATGCAAAAATATCTTCTAGGGAGTCAAGTTAGGAGGCTATTAAAATAATCTAGGTAAGATAAGATGATAAACTTCACCATGACCATGGTGAAGGGTATAAGACCTGGTTGGGAGTAGAGCTGCAAGAAATTGCTGATGGACCAGAGTGTTAATAAATAAAGAGAGGGGAAAAGGATACTAACAAGATGGTTGGCTTGAACAAATGGAAGAATGGAGTTGTCACTGACCAAGATACAGTCTTCAGCACATTGCCTGACACAGGGCTAAGCACTTAGTATAAGTGAGGAGGAGTAGGTGTTCTAAATAGAAAATACAGAGGGACAGCAGAGAAAGTGGGTGCAGTAAGACCCTGCAAGCAGTTAGATATTACCAGGTGGTCAGGTGGGAGGAAGAGCACGGAAGCAGATGAGACACATAGAAATCAGTTTACAGGTTTCTGTAGGACATCGTAAGCCTCAGCTGTCTTATGTAAGTTGGGAAAGAGAGAGCCAAGAATTGGTAATATGTGCATGTGATATATTTTACATACATACGTAACACACATTACATAGAAATTCTCAGTCCCCCTCCTCCACCACTGCCTCTCTTTCCCAAACAACAAAAAATAGATATTCAGAGAAAGAGGAAATAAAAACGAAAACAAAAAACAAAACAGTGAAAGAGAGAGCGAAGTAATATGGGAAGACTTGATTATGTTTGAGTTCCTTGTTCGAGACCCCCTCAGGTCAGCTCCTTCCTTTTCTTCCTATATGTTAATTACAGAAGCCAAAAATTCCCCTATTATGCCTAAATTTTGACTGGATTCATGTCATTTCCTACAGAAACGTTGTGACTATTATGAATAAAAATTTTCATATTCTAATAGGAATTTTTCATTATTAAATCAAACTCTTCTTTAGTACATAATTGACAAAAAGCTTCACATTTCTGCCCTAATTCCAGTCTAAGTATTCTTTTATTATCCTGGCTCTGTTTCATTGCATGATCTTCTTTGTCACATGCTGATCTGTGTCCTATAGTCTTTCATACCATTCTGTATATCACTTGATATATCTACTGACCAGCGTATTCAGTTTCTGCAGTTGTTCAAATTTAACTTTAAATTACAGTATTTTTTATTTCAATAACTTCAGCTATATTTATTCTTAATACCGACTATAAAAATACAGGAAACATTTCTGAGGAAGTTTACTTTTCTCCACTACATACTCAGAAAATTCACCTTTTGCAGCTCAGGAATGCCTTATTACTGCTATGCCTTAGAGTGTGTGTGTGCATGCACGTGTGCACATGCACACATGCATATTTATGAATTAAAGCTGTATATAAATATGTATGTACAATATAAAGAACAAATATAAACATTCATATAACTATAATCCAGGTTAAGAAATGGAACATTGCCAGTACCCAGAAGTCCCTCTGTTCTCTGCCATGTGTGCAGTAGTATATCATCACATCTCCCTTCTTTCCCCAACAGATAACCACTATTCTAACTTTTGTGATAATCATTCCACTCTTTAATATTTATTATCTATATGTTTTTAAATAATATAATTGATAGTTTTACCTGCTTTTATTTTATTTAAATAAACTTATACTTTGTGTAGTTCTTATGACATAAATATATAGCTTAAGTTCGATTGAAAGCTGTATTCATATTAGTGTATGTAGCTATAATTTATTTTCCCAGATATATAACATTCTGTTGAAGACTATTCCATTTATTTCTGCTCTCTTCTACAGTTGGGCTCTTAAACAGCAGAAATATTAAAATCTTCAGGCTAAAGATCCCCTCAAAAAAGAATTCCCTTGTCAAATGAGAAATATTCTATGGTATGAGGTCCCAAAATATGTTCTCAATGTAGGACAATGAAGTGGTAAACATTTTTTTTTTTACTTTAGAACTCAAAGGTTTACATATTTTAAAGATATTTGGAATCAACAAGAGGAATATGTTGTGCAGTTTACCCAACACATTTAAGTGGAGAAAATCCTGTTCATCTCTCAGGATACGTACTTCAGAGAAAATACTTCAGCAGGTGGTACTCAGGGGTTACTGCCTGTATCAAATACTCCCTCCTCCCTTCCAATCAATCAGTCTTTCACTTCCTTCAGGCTGCAGTTTTGCCCCAAGTATGTGTGATGTGTGTGCCATAATGTTCCATGTGTTTTTTTTCTTTCTCTCTCTCTCTTTTTTTTTTTTCTCTTTTCTTTTCTGAGTGAGGATGGTTCTCTCTGGAGGCCCATATGAACTCTTGACTCCACTCATATCCTTTTAATCTCTTCCAGAAAGCAATTAGCTTGATGCCTCCCTTAATTATGCCCCCTGGCATTTCCATCTTGCCAGCATGGTAATAATTGTATTTTCATTGACTCCGGGAATCGCAGCTGGGATTGAGACTGCAGTGGTTAAATATCCAGTCAGTAACTGGGAGTGCACATGTAAAGAATAAATTCAGGATTTTTCAAGACCTATTATAAAACTCCTAATCATCCACTGTCAGAGGCTGTTATAATTTAAATGAATCATTGAACATTACATTTCAAGCCAAATCAAAGTTTCACTTGTGGTGACTATCTTATCATTTTATACACTCAATTATGAATTGTGTGCAATATGTTTTACACATAGTTCCTGATTGAAGCCCTGTAAAATTAAATTCGGTTTAGAGTAAGTCAGCTTTGGGTAGTTCAGTTCAAGTTGATTTTTAAGTCACTTGAGGAGCTGAAGATGTAAAGGCCTACCCGACTTTTTCAAGCATCCCCTGTTGCATTTATATATTTGGATGCTTTCCCTCTTGCATCTGTTCTCCTGAGCAAGCAGCCTACTCTATCCCCATTCCATTTGCGGCTCCCACCGTTACAGGGTCAACAGTGTCTCCTCATAAAATGGCTCCTCCTCACCTGTAAAGTTCCGTTAGGATACACACATTCCCCGACTCTTAGAGCGGCATTGAGAATCGGTACAGACTGTCTACTCTAATAATTGTAAACAAAAATTACGTTTTATTTTGCTAGCTAACAAGAATTTACGCTGGCTTTTTAGATGAGTTTTTCAGCCTGGGGCAAAAACACATAAAAGCTTTTGTGAAAGCTTATACATCAAAATCACAGCTTTGAGTCTAAGATGAATTTCTCTACATTTCCCCAATATGCCTTATGAGTCAACTTAAAGGAGGAATTGTAGAAAGTCATGCCATGAGGAGTTCTTAACGAACCCGATTTACTTGTATTTTAAGTCAAAATTCTGTGCACTCAGGTCTTCTCTACAAAAAGACAAAAACCATATTACTTTATGCAGTGGAATCCCACGATATTAAAATGATATAAGGATTTAGACCAGGAAATCTCATTTTTATTATGGTTAACTATAAGGATATTCCTTTTAATCTTATAGGCATTGGTTAGAAAGTAGCCATAACAAGGAAATTCTTGCATGAAAGGAAAAAATGAGATGAGTCTCACTAATTTGAACTATGATTTACAAATTCGAAGTTAGTATGAAAGTACTAAAGAATGCAAAAAAGAATGTACTTGCACAGTGCCTGGCATAGCGTGATGTTGATATTAGCTATGATGGCAGTGATGGTGCTGGTTGCAATAATAATTATTAAAGTCAAATATCTACAAGGAAATAAAATAAATTATTACCTAGTTTGGAAATTTAGGTTTAGTAAAGAAGAAGACTTGGCACCAACTGGGTTAATCATTTTTCAGCAAATTGGGTTAAAAAAAATAATAGTACCATCATTTGAGTGCAGGTTTCAGTGTATATAAACAGATATCATTCTACTCTGATTTTGGGGTTCGCTGGAAATTACCATACTAAGAATTGGACGATGTCAGTAGAAATTATAGTCATCTACACTGCATACTACACACAGAAGGAGGGGCAACTTAGATGGTTTGCCCACCCCTTAGGTGGTGTTGTATGCAGGGGGCATGCACAGTATCCTGCTTTTGCTCCTGACCCTGTTTTTGCTCCCAGGTCTTCAGAAGTGGCAGTTGAGCTTTTTGGTCATTTTGCATCTTTTGTCCAGAATTTGCCACAACTGCACATCACACAGTTATTTTTAGTTCCTTTGTATTTTGTAGCTTGAGGAGACGTTTGTCCAGGTGCAAGCATTGCAGCACTGCAGCAAAGTGTCCCAGGTCCCAGTCTGTCTCAATACAATAAATACTCTTTGTGTCTGGCTTTTTTACTCAGGATAATATTTTTCAGATTCAATGTGTTATTACATGAATCAGTCATTTGTTCCTTTTTATTTTTTGCTGAATAGTATTCCAGTGTATGGATATACCACAGTTTGTTTATCCATTCACTGTGATGGACAATTGTATTGTTTCCTGGTTTTGGCTGTTATGAATAAAGATTCTGTTAATGTCATGAGGGGTTCAATTATAGGACATACGTTTACATTTTCCTTAAGTAACTGGGTAAGTGTACTTCTATTTCTGGACTCATTATGTTCAATTGGTCCATTCACCCATCTTTAGGTCACATCACACCTTCTTGGTTACTGTAACTTTGTCAGTTCTATTATCAGGTAATATAAATCTTCAAACTTTATTCTTTTTCAAAATTGTTTTGGCTGTTCTAGGCCTCTGCATATTTTTTACATTTGTGAACCATTTTATCAGTCCCTCATCCCTCCAAAAAATCCTGATGGGATATTGATTGGGAATGTGTTGAATCTATAGATCAATTTGGGGAAATTGATATTTCAGCAATGTTGAGTCTTTGAAGACATAAATATATCTCTCCATTGATTCAGTTCTTTATCTTTTGTAACATTTATATACATCTTTGTTAAATTTATTCCTAAGTACTGCATGTTTTTGAATGTTATTATAAATGGTCTATTTTAATTTTATTTTCCTATTTTTGATTGCTAGTGTACAGACACAACATTTTTATGTTTTGACCTTGTACTCTACCACCTTATCAATGCCAGTAGCTTTTGGGGAGATCGTTTAGGATTTTCTTCCCATACAGTCATCTTGTCTGACTATTTATCTGGCTTTCACTTATTTTTCTTGCTATGTTGTACTGAGTAGACCTCCAAATAAAATGTTAAATAGAAATAATGAGACTGAAATCCATGTCTTTTTCCTGATGTTAGGTGGGTGTTCTTTAGTCTGATGACAGCTACACGTTTATCATAATGTCTTTTAAATGTCTGAGAAGGTTCTCTTTTATTCTTATTTTGCAAAGGGTTTTCATCATGACTTGTGTTGAGTTTTTTTTTTTAAGAAGATGTTGGGGGTAGGAGTTTATTAATTAATTTATTTATTTTTGCTGTGTTGGGTCTTCGTTTCTGTGCGAGGGCTTTCTCTAGCTGTGGCAAGCAGGGGCCACTCTTCATCGTGGTGCACGGGCCTCTCACTATGGCAGCCTCTCTTGTTGCAGAGCACAGGCTCCAGACACGCAGGCTCAGTAGTTGTGGCTCACAGGCCTAGTTGCTCCGCGGTGTGTGGGATACCCCCAGACCAGGGCTCGAACCCGTGTCCCCTGCATTGGTAGGCAGATTCTCAACCACTGTGCCACCAGGGAAGCCCTTGTGTTGAGTTTTACATATTTCTTTTTGATCATCTATTTTTTCTGCTTTATGTTGTTATTATAATAAATCATATTGACTAATGTTTAAACTTAAATCTACTTTGCATTTCTGGGATAAATCACACCTGCTTATAATGTTTTATTCTTAGTTATAGCTGAGTTTATTTTCTAATATATTGGGGGAAATTTTGCTTCTACTTTCCTGAAGGACATTGGTCTGTAGGTTTTAAAAAATTTTATGACTTTATAAGCTTTCAATATCAAGTAATATTAGCCTCATAAAATGAGTTGGGAAATGTTCCTAACATCATTTATTTTATGAACAAGATTGTGTAATATTAAGTGCTTGAGAGAATCCACAAATAAAGCCATCCATGACTGCAGTTTTTCTTTGTGAGACGGATTTCCAATTAAAATTTCAACTTCTTTAGGCTTTTGGATTTTTTATTTACTTTTGTGTTGATTTTGATAATGAGTGTATCTTTCATGGAATCTGTCCACTTAATCTAAATTGTATAACTTATTGCTGTATTAAGTTGTATAACATACATTTAAAAGTGTTCTGGACTAGCTCCACTCAAGACTCTGCAATTTAAAACTCAGGCAATTTAAAACTCACAGGAAATTTTAAAAATGTTGATTAAGTTTGTACCCTGCTATTTTAGAGCACCAAAAAGTATATATATACCTTGTGCCTCTCTGAACAAGGTTGTTTTAGGAACTTTGAGAATAGTTTCAATAAATAAATTCAATAATCCTCGTAAAAAATTTATGTCTGATGGATATGATCATTTTATACTTTTTTCACCAATTAAGTAATCCTTTATGTAAAGAAATATTCAGAACATATAATTTTTTCATTAGGTATATTAAGAAATACTATTTGGAAGGTCCTGAGGGAAAAGAAAACTATTGTCTCCACACCCAAAACAGCTCCAAGTTTCACTGCTTTGAAAGTAAATTATAGGCACTAGTTGTTTTTCAAAGCATCAAAAAAGAATTGATTAATATTTTTCAAAGAGGAGCTGACCTTCAGAATATAACAAAAATAGCCAGTTATCGTTGTCTGCAAATAGTTTTCTTTGGAATTGTCTATATTCTTGTTGAAATAGCAAAATCTGACTTGTATCTCACAGCAACAGAACTGCATCAGAGATGACAATCTCATATAATCAAAAGTCTTAAGTTTGATAATTCATCTCAGGGTTTGTACATGTTTTCTGGATTGATTTTACTGTTTATTTTGCTATTTCATGTGTATAGGTATGTGATGTATGTTCCTATGTATATTACAATTTCAGATATAGAGATTAAGGGTATAGAGTTGGTTGTCTAATACTGGCAACACTATTTAGTAGTTTTGTGCCCTTAAACAACTTAGTCTCTTTTGGCCTAAATTTCTTCACTGGTAACATAAGCATAAAAACCATGCCTTCTTCCTGACATAATACATGTAAATCAAAATCTGGCACATAATAGACTCTAAGTCAATTTTAAATGATATTAAAATAACAGTAATAATAGGAAGACTACTTGTTGATTCTTCACTGTGTTCCTTTTCTCTTTTTAGAATGGTTGAGAGACTATTGTCCCCTCAGCCAAGCTTGACTGTGGCCTGATTTGATATGGCCCATGACGCAAGAATGTCTTTTACATTTTTAAAAGGCTGTTAGAAAGAAAGAAAGAAAAAGGAAGAAAGAAAGAGAGAAAGAAAGAAAGAAAAAGAAAGAAAAAAAGAAAGAAAGGAAAAAAAAGAAAGAAGCTAAAAACAAAGAAAATGTAGCAGAAATCTTATGGCCTGCAAAGCCTAAAATACTTGCTATATGGCCTTAAGAGAAAAGACTGCCAACCCTTTACTGAGTTATGTGTAGTTAACCTATGGATTTAATTTTGTATTTAATCAATGCTTAGCTTCCTTCACTTTGTCTACCTGAATAAATAAAGAAAAGATTTCAATAATCAGATAATAACCTCAGGTTGGATTAATTGATCATCTTAAGTTAAAGAAATGGGGAAAAGTAGACAGAATTTGAGCCATGTTTTGAATACTATAGATAAAAGTTCTGTTACATATAGTAGGCCCTGCTTTAAAACAGTTTTATGAGTTTTTTCTGCTCAATCACGCAAAACATAACGAATAAAGTATTTTGCCAATGGTTGCAAAAGGTCAATTCAAATGAACAAAAGTTGAAAAAAAAAATAAAACAGGAAAAAGTTACTAGAATCCATTTTGTCAACTAATTGACGTTACTAATTTGGCAATTAAGTGATGACAGCTAAAATAGTATCTCCCCATTTCTGCTATTTTAGGGATTTTTTTAAGGAAATAATAAAGTTAAAAAATTCAGTTTGTATAACTAAGAATATTATTTAAACTGTGTGGTAGGCAAAATTCTAAGACTACCTCCAAGATTCCCAGCCTGGTGCACACATACCTCCTTCCAATACTTAATGAAAAGCTAATGTAAGTACTACTGTGAAGAGATTTTGCAGATGTAATTAAGGCCTCAAATCAATTGACCACAAATATGGAGATTATCCAGTGGATCTGACCAAATGCTTATTCAAAACAAGAGGGATTCTACACATGAGAAATTTTCTAATAGCTTCGAAGATAGGAGGACCCAAGTGACAAGGAATATGGGTGGCAACTGGGAGCTAAGACTGGCCCCTGATGACAGCTTGCCAAAAAACAAGAGCCTTAGTCCTAGAACCACAGGAACTTAATTCTGCCAAACACCAGAATTAAGTTGGAAGCAGATTCTTCCCCAGGACCTCTAGCCTAGAACTCAGCCCTTCTGACAATCTGACTTTAGCCTGTAAGACCCCAAGCAGAGAATCCAGTCATGACATGCATGGACTTCTGACCTACAGAGCTGTGAGCTAATGGAGCTGTTTTAAGCCACGAAAGTTGAGGTAATCTTATTCAGCAATAGAAAGCTAATACAAACTGACACTTTAAAAACAATAAATTTCTCATATTTGGGCATTTTTATCATTTAGACGTTTTTGAGTTTGTACACATTATACTAGGTCAACAGAAACCTAGTACAATTGAACAGATATCACGTTACATTTAAAATGAAGTAGATCACTCTTAACAGATGTCAGAGTTTCTCAGGCATAAAAATAGTAGACATACCTATGATTTTATAACTCTCTCTTTATTACTTTTTTAATTTTTTCAATGTCACACAAATGATAGTCAAATACAGCATTTTAAAAATAAGTCCATAGGTAAAGTCAATCAAAATTCTTACAACAAATGTTCATCCTATTTTATAAAACTACATCATGGTCAAATGTTTTGATCCCCCAAATCACAATACCTTATTTTGAACATTTCTAATACTTTCAGTTTTGAACCTTGGACCGAGAAACAGAGAACTTAGCTCACCTAGCTATCATGGTGTTTGTTTCAGACACAAGGAAAAGAAAGATAAAAGAGAAAATAATTTTTGAGCTACTTTTACTATCAAGTGAAGGATGTTTACTACTGCAGTCTTTTAGTTTTGCTATGGATTCATAAATGTAACTTTCCTGAAGGCAAACAAATGTATTTAGTAGGAGATTAAAGAATTACAACAGTGCTGTTGTGAAAAATACTCGCCCCAAGGCATGTCTCCTGAGTTCCAAAAGATACCTTGCCCAGTTACATTCTGTGGAATCAGAGAGACTGAATAACAGGTAAATATTATGTATTGAATACATTCCACCAAATTCTCTGGAAATATTTGTTCTGCTATGTGTAAAGCGCTTTAGCAGTATTGTCATTTTAATCTTCACAGGCAGACTGTGACATAAGTACCATAATTATCCCTGTATTACAGATCAGCAAACTGAAGTTTAGTGGGGTTAAGTACCTTGTTTAAGATCACGTAGCTAGCAAGAGGCTGAATGAAAAACTCAACTAGGCATACTGATCTCATTTGTTTAACCTCTGCCCAATGCTGCCTCCATGCTTGAATATGAGGAATGAAATACCTTCAAGTTAAACCAAGTTACTTCATAAATGTTGACATTTTAAAATATTTTAGAAAATGTTATATATTGCAGGCTTTTAGTTTTAAATTTAATCTGATGTCTATATAAAAATAAAGAACTCTTAAATTATGATCAATGTCTTTACAGTGTTTTAGTTGTTTTTTAGTTACCTTATTAATTAGTAGATGCATTTAACTGTGGTCAGAGAACATATTGCAATCCTATGAAATATGATGAGTCTTGCTTACAGTGTCAATAAATGTGATACGTGCAGTGTTGCATGATGCTTCATGAGATGCTTCATGGAAAGAATCTGTACTCTGTCATTGTTGGCTGCAGATATGCATGGTAAATAATGTCAAGTACGTAAAGCTTGTTAACTGGGGTGTCACATCCTTTGAATCCTGACGGTTTTCTGCTTGTTCTATCAGCTCTTGAGAGTATTCTCTTACAATTGTGGATTCATCTATTTTTTCCTTCTAATTGTGTTAGTTTTTTTTCCTATATATAGTTTGAAACTATGTAATTGGATGCGTGTAGATTTAGAATTGTGATATCTTCCTGGAGGACTATTTTATCATTATGAAATTTCTCTCTTTTATCTTAAAAAATATCTTACCCTAAAGTCTGCTTTGTCTGGTGTTAGTATTGCAACACCTCCCTTTGTTGACTAGGTTGATGTTTATCTTTCCCATCCTTTCATTTCAACATTTCTCTGTGTTTAGATATAAATATGTCCCTTGTAAACAGCATATATTTGGGTTTTATATTTTATCCAGTCTGACAGTCTTATAGTTTTAAAACTACTAGCTAACTTAGAATAATTGCTAAAACATATGGGCTATAACTACCATTTTCTTATTTGTGTTCTATTTGACCTACATGATAATAATTACTTTTGTTAAATGAACAGATAAATTACTTTTTCTCTCCTTTCTTGTCTTTTTTTGAAGGTAATATTTTTCTTATCCTGTTTTTACTTCATTAACTTGTTATCTAAAGATTATGACTCCTAGATTATTAAAATTTAATACAAATTTTGTTTCTGTCCTATCCCAACAAAGCTATAAGATTACAATGCTTTAATTACATTTACATCATGTCCACCTTTATTTTTATTGTTTTGTGCATTTTGATTAAACATATATTTTAAATAGCACAACATACCATTATTATTATTTAGCAGCAATAGTTATTATTTATCTACAGATATGCCCTTTTGCTATCCCTCATTTCTTCTTGCACTTCTGTGTTTCTCTCTGAGATTTCATCCCTTCTATCTGAAGAATTTTACTTTATGATATCTTTTATTAAAGTTCTGCTGGCTCGTTAGTCTTTTAGTTTTTGTGTGCTGAAAATATCTTTATTTTGTCTTGATTTTTGAAAGTAATTTTTACTTTGTAGGGAACTTTATGTTGGCAGTTATTGTCTATCTGTGTTTTTTTGTTTTTTTTTTTT
>NW_020837952.1:30385825-30456851 GCF_003676395.1 Aethalodelphis obliquidens
TTTTTTTTTTTTTTAATTTTATTTATTTATTTATTTATGGCTGTGTTAGGTCTTCGTTTCTGTGGGAGGGCTTTCTCTAGTTGTGGCAAGTGGGGGCCACTCTTCATCGCGGTGCGCTGGCCTCTCACTATCGCGGCCTCTCTTGTTGCGGAGCACAGGCTCCAGATGCACAGGCTCAGTAATTGTGGCTCACGGGCCTAGTTGCTCCGCGGCATGTGGGATCTTCCCAGACCAGGGCTCGAACCCGTGTCGCCTGCATTGGTAGGCAGATTCTCAACCACTGTGCCACCAGGGAAGCCCTATCTGTGTTTTAAAATAGTATTCCATTGTCTTCTGGGCCCTATTATTACTGTTGAAAAATGAGCAGTAGATATTATTGTTGTGCCTTTGAAGCTAGTGTGCCTTTTTCCTCTTATGGCTACTTTGTAGGATTTTCTATTTGTTTTTGTTTTTAGTTTATGATAATGAATCTCACTAATATATTATGGAAGCCATATTATTTACCACATTATAAATTGAACCTTTTACTTATGTTGTATATATGTAGAAATATCTAGAATATATGAAATGTTCAACAAGTTAATTTATGTTTTTGCTTAATATAGTATTACAATTTTTAAAATTTAAATTCTTAAAACTAAAATTTATATCAAAATAATTCATTTTAGCATAAATATGACAGATTACATTAGAACTATTACTTAATTGTGTCTAATATATTGCTGATTTCTAACTTCCTTAAATGTTCCATAAGCTGATATAATCCAAAATTACTTTCAAAGGATATTACTTAGTATCTAGCTTCGTTTTAACTTTGCTTTTTTTATAAGCTATCTTGTATAGTGAGTGCCTTTTCTATTCTGTTCTCTTTTTATACAGTAGTTTACACTGAGATTCTTAGATAACATTAGATAGAACATTCTTAGATAACATTGTCCATTTCTGAATCTGTTGCTTGTTGAAAAAAGAGCTACATGTTGCATGTTGTAAACTCCTTACTTCCATCACTGTGACTTGCATATAGTAGGAGTTCAAAAAATATTTGTTGAATGAATGCATGAATATATGATTAGATGAATGAACAAATGCCTTTGAATCTAGGTTTTCTGACAGTGACTTTCAAACTACTTCCAAATGCATTGTCTTTATTTGGCTGCAATACAGTTTTACACTTATTAACAACCATCTCCCTTCAGTATATGTTCCCCCAGGTACAATGGTTTTATGAGGTACAGCTTGTAAGAGGTACTGATTGACATATGGTCCTGTCTCCAGAGCTTGCCAAAGAATGCAGGATATGGTGGAGGCAGTGAACACCCTGTTGAGATCAAAGTTACTAAATTCTCCAAGGCCAGGTTTTTAAAAGCCCTGCTCCTTGGTCTACTATGCCTCTTCTGCCTCTGGATATGAGAGAGGGTAAAGTGATTTACCCTCTATAGATTTACCATGAAGAATTGAAGGAAAGCAGAGTGAGTTGCTGTTCTCCAGCACTTAATGGCTGAAGAAGCTTTGTCAACATGCACAGACTAGAAGAGACAGAGGAAATCAATGAGGCTATGCTCCTTCCTCCTCCCCCACCAGGAAATGGATGACAGCTGACAGTTAACAACCAATCAGGAATACAAACTATGAAACCAGACTGACATGTCATCAGACTGGTAGGAAGAAGGAGAAACAACAGAGCAAAGTCAATATCAGTCACTGAAATATTGAACCTTTCCATGTTTATAGTTGAAATTCCCAATAATACCTATAATTTTGTGTATAGGTATTATTTTTCTGATTAAGCTTTCTGATTTTCATGATGTTGCCCTGCATTACGCTGAACAACGATCAATTTCAATGCTTTAAACTCTTCCTTCTTCTTTATTCAGCCCAGCTATCACAGTGAATAAGCAATTCTCTAAGCATAAATTTGGCTATACTGTATTAACACCCATGGAAACTGTAGTGAAAATGCAATTAGGTTTTCTCTCATATAGAGAGATGTTGAGTTACTAGTAAAACGATTCAAATATTAAGTGTGGAACTACAAGGCTTTTTTATTAATGTGTAAATTATGAAGATAATAATGTGACTTGGTTTTTTTTAGCTCAGTTTTATTTATCTATTTTTTTCACAAAAATATCAACATGTTTCTACAGAGTTACATTTTTACTTAATGGACAAATACTTATAGCATTGATTTGTGTGTAGTTTGCACTAAATTAGCCAGCCTTTTATTTTCCTTATATCCTCAAATGTACTCAGTCTAACTTTTTTTTAAGTCCTTGTCTTAGATTTGGACTGAAGGAAATCTTTTAAGCACACTTTCAGCTAAAATGCTTTATGCCTTGGAGGAAAAATGCCAACACACAAAGGATAGTACTGAGGAACCAAGTAATTCTAACCTTGGGTAATCACCACCCCCAAACAGTGTCTAACAGATGAGGAGTTTCAGATAATAAGCCCAAAGGGATTTGTGTGATGGAACCCTGCTGAGGAAAATTCATTAACACATCAATTTATGAACATAAACAGTGTATCTGAGATGTTTGTGTGTGCCCTGTGAACATATTAACAAGTTAATTTAGCATCATATTTGAATGAAATAAACAGTTTGACCTCATTCAAGATCAATTATACTCACAAAGTAGATTTCCATTTTCTGTGTATTGGCAGCATGTCAGCATTGGAACAGAATAACTGGCACATGACCAAAGTCTCTCTTACACAGAAGCATTTCACAAAAGCAAGAGGTTGTTCTAGCCAGCAGAATTAAATTAAATATTAAAATTGTCACCCTTAAGTATACTTCCTGACCAAGGGTTACTGGGATTTAGGGAATTAGGAATCATACATGATAAAAAGACTAAAGCCTGCTTTTAAGTTTATTGTTCAAAGAAATGTAAACAAAAGCAACAAGTAAAGAAAAGGAATAATAGCCACAGAAAATTATAATTTACTAAGGTCAAATTTTTCTAGTTCCCAAAGGACAGTGTTTTGTTTATGGTCCTTATAGCAGCTAATCTATCCTAATCTCAGGACATTGGAAATTATTTATATTCTATGTACAGTTTCCTGTACATTACTAATGTACAATAATATGATCTAAGACCAAATGTGAAGTAGTACATCTTTGGAAGTAAAGCATACACCTTTGGGAGAAGACAATGTGTACAGGAGAATCCTGTATCTTGGGAGCTACGGAGAAATAAAAACGAAGGACTAAGGACAAAACTTTTAGCAGGATATCTTTGTTCTAGTTCTTTTCTTTCGTGAATGTCCATCTTCTCTCTGGCTTTCCATTCAACAAATACCTTCACTCTCCCTTCCCCACCCCCACTGTAGAGACCAGTTCAAACGTATATAAATTACATCATATCTGTTCCATTGTCAGTTCAGTGCCCACTATTACTGATGTAGATGTTTCACAGAAATGTTTTTAAGATAAATCAAGTGGAAAAATAACAGACTTCAGGAAGAACAACTCATGTAGCCACAATTATCTAGTATTTTCAAAGCCACAGATTTCACACAAAACTATTTTCAATCAAGCTATTTCATATTCTATATGAGGATATTTGATGATTTTGAGAGGGAATGCAAAATCTTCTAATTAGATGTGAATTCAAACTAGAATGATGGAATATAACAATGCAATAAACAGTGCAAGTAATAGAGCAGACTATAATACACTGGTAAGTTATTCACATTGACATAAATGACCCTACACATGATCAAATAAATAGAAGTTCTGTTCTTAACAGATCTTCGTTATCTTATTTTCCACATCATAAAGGATTAGAGTTTCTTTGACAACTTACAATGACTTTTTTTTTTTTTTTCTTACAAAGAGATTTTGAAGGTCAGAGCTCCCTTCTCTGCCTGAACATTCACTGTCTACCCAAATAAAATGAAACCTAACAAGTCATTCCCTCCTTTCCTGGAATATAAACCTATATATAAACCTCACCAAAATGTTTATATTCTAGAAATGCGTAACAAACACTTTGTTCCACTGCCCCCTCAGTCCTATCTCATGAATTCTGGTTAGAATTTGAACTTCTTATTTACTTAAGAAAATATCTTGAGCATCTAACTATATTTCAGTCTTATTACGAAATAATCTTTCTACATTTACTTGTATTGTTGCCCGGCCCAGACTGACTTACTTAGGTTCCAAGTAAACTTTGGTTAATGGCTTTCTGGCAGTGATGACTCCACACATTTTCCTTTAGATGTCTAATCTGCAGAGTGATCCTTACTTGAATTAAGCAATCAGTAACATAAAGCCTAATACAAGAATATTAAAAATGAGCATAAACATTTTCTAGAGAAAGGATTTCTATAAGGAAGCTAAGGGCACAACATGTCTGACACCTATTAAGAGAAAGAGGTTGTAAACAAAGAGTTTACAATTTACATCTGCATTTAGAGGGCCAATGGAGATGTTTTATAATTCCTGATTCTGAGGTGTATAATTAAAAATTATATTCACTCTAACTCAAACAGCCATTTTTCATTGTAAAATTAATTTTTTAACTTAGATTTTCTTCTTACTCCTCATTCCTATAAGAAATGGCTATAAAGTAGGGGTGTGCTCAATATTTTTTCCAGTCAAATACTCACAGGAAATAATGCACTCATTTTCTAAAATGTATTTATATGAACTATAATTTTATTAGCAAAGTTCTTGGTTATTTCAATAAATAATCTTCACAAAACAGTATGACCATAAAAAGCATAAATCTGGTTACATCAGAGAACATTGCAGATATTATATCTAGAATATGCTTAGTGAATATTAATAGCTAAAGTTCACATTTGGTGAAATTTTTCCATACTCAGAAATATAAGTAAATACAAGATTTTAAAATTTGTTTTCGGACTAACACTTCAGCATTGGAGGATGTGAACTTTAAAAGTCATTGTCAAATAGGTCATAGAATGCCTTGATTCATATTTACTATTTTTATAATGCTGTGATAAAAGTTTCACATGAACAACAACAATAAAAATAAGCATTAACACTTATTGAATAGTTACAATGTATCAGGCACGGTGTTCAGCACTTTCCATGAATTATATAATTAAATCTCATAATAACTCAACGGGACAATTTCTAATACCCTTGTTTAACAAGTGAGAAAAATCATTCTTGTTCATGGAAATGGTAGAAATTATTATTTTCATATAAAAATTATTAAAAATTTTTCTAAGACACTGTTTAAAAGTCTAATTTCTACCTGTTTTTGACATCAATAAAATACCCAGTTATTACATGGTATGCTGTATACAGCTTGGGATTTGGTTTTTCTTTTTGTTTTTTTGGCCATGCCATGCCGCTTCTGGGGATCTTGGTTCCCCGACCAGGGATGGAACTCAGGACCACAGCAGTGAAAGCACTGAGTCCTAACCACTGGACTGCCAGGGAATTCCCCAGCTTGGGGTTTTTAATATATTAATGGAAATATTTTTTCATTATACAATCTTGAAATATTTAGCAATTCCCAATAACTTTAGTTGCATAATTTACACCTCAGCGTTTTCCATATTTTCCAGTAATGCTTCTTATGTGTTCCATGATGATTACCAAGGTTTTTTTCATCACCCACAAAAAATGTTTTTTAACTTTCTGCTTTTTAACTGTTTTTAAACAGTATCTTAACTTTAACTTTGTTTTTTAATTTTTTTTAACCTAGAGTCTTCTACAATCCTGAGCACATAAATTCTATGCAGTTTGATATATTGGGAAAATGGAATGACTTGGATACACAAATACCTGGTTTATTTATATATTTATGTATGCTGTGTTTTAATGTGGTAACTATGCAACCATATGCAGAAAAGACAAACACATACACACCAAACCCCTCTAGCAGGAAGTCAATAAAACAGAGGTGTTCATATTTATTACAAAATAAAGTTTGAAAACTAATTAGTTTTTTTAAAGGTACATAGCATATTTTTTGTTTTTAGTGAAGTAATTCTGATCAGAGGCAAAAGGACTTTTTACATCTGCAGAACCAAGTGTGAAAGACAGATGCCTAGTGTTCGGGTATACCTGTGATGGACCACCCATAACTGCCTTCCAGAAGTAAGGACTGCCAGCTTTGCACATCGCCTCAGCTCAGGAGTGTGACCTTTCACAAGGTCACATTCCCATATAAGGGCAACTCCAGAAGATGCCTATTCAATATGAGGGTTATCAAAGCCAAGTCCCCTCACCCTCCTGGGGAAAATTCTGAAGAAATACCTCAGCCCCCACCTCCAATGAGACCTCATCGAAGTTCATCTTCTCCCTCTGTCCATTCTTGCTTCATCACTTCTTTCAACAGGTGTTGATCTTGCAAGCTCTTTAATAAACCTCCTTTACACTAATCAACATCTCAGAGTAAACTCTCTGGAGAACCCACCCTGGGAAAGTATTGTTTGTTTTGTTTTGTTTTGTTCTACTTGAATAACTCCACCCCTAGAATCATTCAGAGGACGGTAATGGTAACAACTTATGGAAGGGAACAGTCCAACTGAAAGCAAACTTCAGAATTAAGTGGCCAGCTTAGTACCTCAATCGGACACTTCAAGCCTCAAAAAAAGTGCAGGCCATTTAGTGCTGCTCTGAAGGAAGTGTCTGTGATGAAATAGGCTATGACAACAGGAAGAGTTTTAAGGACTATGTACTGGAAAATATTTGTCCAGTTTTGAAAATAGATATAATTCTTTCTTATGAAGCATATTTAAATAATAAAAATAAATTTTGATAAATTTGGCATCTGCTAAAGTGGAAATCATATTATTCCTTGCAAATCATGAATTCTTTGGTTTAAATACTACAGTGTATTCTTTTAATTTTGACGAAAAATTGCCAAAATCTTACAAACTAATTCAGTCACTATAACTGACACTATATCCCACACAACATGAGAATAATAATTTTGTCTAAAATGAAATTTATCTGAGATTCAGAAGTTCAAAAAATTTTATTGAAAGTTATTTCTCATTAATCTGAGGTGCCAGGGTTATTTTATTGTATATATGCAGATTTGAAGAGAGAGATTGTTTTGTGAGGTAGAAGTAGAGGGATTTGGGTATAACTTCACTTAGCCCAGTTGCAGGTAGCATTTTAGTAATTTAAATAATAAATTTAAATAATAAATCTTTGTTGTAAATTAAGATTGTAATTCTAGTCTCAAAAAAAGGCAATGAAAACCTGATTATTCTATTGAAAATGGCTGGACTCAGTTGCCTCATGGAATCAACTTTTCTGAAGCATTGCTTAAGTAAAAGCACACATAAAATATATCACAAGGTAATTATATTGAATTACTTTGGCTTCACTTTTTGCTAGCGAAGCAAAATTTCTTACCCTGCCTTATCCTAATATGGATTGAAGGAACAAAACCTTTTATAACTATTCCTATATTGTGAAATCAAAGATGAGTTGTTTTTAAAATCAAATCCATTTGATATTCCTTATAGTTTTCATAATGGTTCCCCAAAGTCAGAGTTGATAATAATTTCCTTAAGGAATGTGCTAAAGTACTAACTTTGTTGCTCTTATTTGATTCCAGTGAATCTTTACCTTTTTTCATGCTCTGTTTCATCCAGCTATAAATCCTACTCATGCAATGTAATGCACCAACAAATCAGTTTAAGGAGGTTGGCCCAATTTCCTGATGAGTCTTCAGGGTAAATTCTCTAGATACTTATGAAATAGTATGTAATGGAAGAACTATTGGAAAACAATTTTCATGAAGCCACACAGTTCATACAAGGGAAGAAAAATTATTTTTTTTTGTAAATTTCAAATGGAGAAATTTTTTTAATTGGATTCAGAAAAATATATTACTCTATTTAGCTAATAAAAATGTAGCAATTATTAAAATTTTCTTTAAAATGTGCAAAACTACCCAATATCACACTGTCTTTCTAAAAAGAGATTTTGTTAAAACCAAAGAAACACCATCTTCCCTCTTTTTTTAATGCTAAATATGAAGGGAGGAAAAAGCAGCCCTAGATTGGATATTAGGCAACAAATCTGACACTCACAGCTAAGTCTTCATGTTATTACACATTTTTCTGATGCTTAAAGCTAAGTCATGTTGTGCTCCCGTTGGACATAAACAATCTCATAAAACATCCATTTCAGATTAGGTCACTGAGCAACCCACAAAATATCAAACGTCTCCCTCTCTACTACTAAATGAGCGACTGCTACTTCTTTACCTATTATATCTTCATCCTTACTCTAGTCTGTGCTCCCTAGCGGTAAGATTTATTGATATGCCTAATCACAAAATCGTCTCTGCTGTCTCACAATACCCAGTTGAGAGCATACCTCCTTGCTTCTTTCACCTAATTACTCAGCTGCTGCTCAAATTGTACAAGTTCTTTCTAATACCCTTTTACTGAGCTGCACCATGGTTCCCACCGTGAGTGTTCTCTCTCGCTGCAACCAGTGATAAACCCAACTGATTTAACTACAGGTGTGTTCTTGGTGGTTTTGGCTGAAGGGCACTGATAGTAGCAAGATGGATAGGATATTATTCATAGGACACTGTAGTTTCTTCTAAAGGTAGGATCTTATAAGCAAACTTTCAGACAACCAGATTTTTCACATTGATTTTTAAGTATCTCAGTAGAATAAGTATAAATTGCATCTGAAATCCTTAAAATTCCAAAGTTAGATATTTCTCTTTGTTTGGTCTGGGATAAATTAAGCTCTGCTCTAATATACATAGTTTTTCTTAGAGAAAAGGGATGATTCATTGATTGTCTTGCATTACTTCTTATTTGAAGATCTTT
This sequence comes from Aethalodelphis obliquidens, assembly GCF_003676395.1. NCBI lineage: Eukaryota > Metazoa > Chordata > Mammalia > Artiodactyla > Delphinidae > Aethalodelphis > Aethalodelphis obliquidens. Next base: position 30,394,613 of record NW_020837952.1, read on the forward strand.
ATTAAAGCTTCTTTGTCTTTTCTGTAGGCTCAATAAAACCAATTACTGAAGTTTTTTTTTTTTTAAATAATCACTAACCAATACTTTCATCATGTTAACAGATCTCTTCTGGCAATTTTTGGTTACCCCATAGGAATGGCCAGACTTCCTAAACTAATCACAAATACGAAAGGAAAACTTAAGTCATAATTTAGCTTTTTCTTGTATAGACATAGTCATTGCATAGATATTGTATTTATATTAATATAATAGTGTTAAGAATAGAAAACAGTCTTCCATTTTTAAATATTTGTTTCTTATTGTGGGGGATATTAAGAAAATACATCAGCTCTAAACCTATATTCAATTAACAATATAGCTTTGATATATATGCAAAGGGAAAATGATGAAAATAGAAGAAAAATATAACAAAAAAACCAATGATATCAAATCAGCTTTAGAAATTGACAAGCCAGGGCAAAAATAATAAAAATAATGTAAAAGAGGTAAATAACTGAATCAACAGCTTTATCTAGTAGATATTGTATGAGTTTTCTATTGCTGCTGTAAAAAATTATCACAAACTTAGTGCTTTGAACGATACAAATGGATTATCTTACAGTTCTGTAAATCAGAAGTTTGGCGCAGTTCTCACTGAGCTAAAATCAAAGTGTCAGTGAGCCTGCATTACTTGCTTTAGGCTCTAGGGAAGAATCTGTTACCTTGACTTTTGCTTCTTAGAGGCTGTTCATAGCTCACTTCCACCATCTTCAAAGCCAGCAAAGTCACATATCTTTAAAACTCTTCTTCAATTCTCACATCTTTCTCTCTCTGACCACAGCTGGGAAAATTTCTCTGCATTGAAGGACTCAAATGTTTAGATTACGCCCACCCAGATAGTTTAGAAGAATCATCCCACTTCATGGTCTTCAATCTTAGATACATCTGCAAATTGTCTTTTATCATGTAAAATAACATATTCACAGGTTCCAGGGATTAGTATGTGGACATATTTTGAGGGTCATTATTCTGCCTGGTACAGATATAATTAAATTTTTAATCTCCAAGAGCAAGAATATACATTGCTTTCAAACCCATATGTAGTATCCACAAAAAAACGAACACAAAGTCAATAATAAAATGTACCAAAATGCAGAAATAATACAGATCATTTTGTCTGAGTACAATGGAATAAAATGAGGTATAATAACAAAAGTACCTAAAATATTTATAGATCTGGAAATTCATAAGCCCTATAATAAAACACTATTCAGATGGATTAAAAAGAGTATTGAATTGGGAATTAAAACCTAATCATAAATACATAACATAGAGAGCTCAATGCCTCAAAAGCTTGGAGGTTGAGCTAAAGTGATAACTCAAAGGAATAGATATCTTTAATCTCATTATCATCAAATAGGAAAATTGAAAATAAAGTCATTTATTCTCCCAAAGATCTAGAAAAAGGACAACAAAATAACTGCAAATTTAAAAAAATAATAATAAATTTACAACTCAAAGAGTAAGTCAAAATAGTGTTAATAAAGACAATGATTAGACAATGAGTCATGGAATGAGTCATCAGATAATGCTTTCATATTCATAACTAAGAGAGAAGGAGAGAGTGTGAGAGAGACAGTCTAGCTTCCTGCTTCCTCTCTGACCTAAATTTCCCACTAACTCTCCCTCTAACTCAATCTCCCTCTGCCCAACTCCCCCTCTGCCAACAACACTATTCTTTGTTGTCCCTGAAAAATTATAGCCATGTTCTGCCTCAGGACTTTACACCTGCCTTTTCTTTGTCTGGAATCCATTTTCACCAGATATCCACAAAATACCTTCAATATAGGTGTTCATTATTTCCTTCCTTAAGCTCTATCTTGCTGACTGTACTTAACTTTGAAGCCATCCCTCCTTATCCTCCCTGTTTCTCTTGTTTGTCTTATTTCTTTTCTCAATAATTTGTATTATCATCAGAGATACTATATTCTATTTATCATTCACTGCCCTCCACTAGTCTATAAATTCAGTGAGGCTAGAGATTTCATTTATTTAGTTTTTTCATTGTATTCCAATAATAGAAAAGTGAATATCTAGTACATAGTAAGTACTTGTAAATAGTTGTTAATAATTTGTTGATGTGGTGTGTCACACTGATTGATTTCTAGATATTGAAAAATCCAGACATCCCAGGGATAAATCCCACTTGATCATGGTGTATGATCCTTTTAATGTATTGTTAGATTCGGACTGCTAGTATTTTGTTGAGGATTTTCTCGTCTATCATCATCAGTGATACTGGCCTCTAATTTCCTTTTTTTTAATCTGCGTCTGGTTTTGGTATCAGGGTGACAGTGGCCTCATAGAACATGTTTGGAAGTTTTCCTTCCTCTGAAATTTTTTTGGAACAGTTTCAGAAGGATAGGTGTTAGCTCTTCTCTAAATGTTTGATAGAATTCGCTTGTGAAGCCATCAGGTCCTAGACTTTTGTTTTTTGGTAGTTTTTAAATCATAGTTTCAATTTCAGTGCTTGTGATTGGTCTGTTCATGTTTTCTGTTTCTTCCTTGTTCAGTCTTGGGAGATTGTACCTTTCTAAGAATTTGTCCATTTCTTCCAAGTTGTCCATTTTATTGGCATACAGCTGTTTGTAGTAGTCTCTTATGATCCTTTGTATTCCTGTGGTGTCAGTTGTAACTTCTTTTTCATTTCTAATTTTATTGGTTTAAGACCTCTCCCTCTTTTTCTTGATGAATCTGGCTATAGATTTATCAATTTTGTTTATTTTTTCAAAGAAAAGTCTTTATTTTTCAACAAACTAAAGAATAAAAACCATAGGATCATCTCAATAGATGCAGAAAAAGCTTTTGACAAAATTCACCGATTTATGATAAAAACTCTCCAGAAAGTGGGCATAGTGGAAACATACCTCAACATAATAAAGGCCATATACGACAAACCTACAGCTAACATCACACTCAATGGTGAAAAGCCGAAATCATTTCCTCTAAGATCAGGATCAAGACAAGGACATCCACTCTCGCCACTTTTATTCAACATAGTTTTGGAAGTCCTAGTTATGGCAATCAGAGAAGAAAAAGAAATAGAAAGAATCCAAATTGGAAAAGAAGAAGTAAAACTGTCCCTGTTTGCAGATGACATGTTACTATACACAGAAAATCCTAAAGATGCTACCAGAAAACTACTAGAGCTCATCAATGAACTTGGTAAAGTTGCAGGTTACAAAATTAATACACAGAAATCTGTTGCATCTCTATACACTAAAAACAAAAGATCAGAAAGGGAAATTCAAGAAACAACCCCATTTACCACTGCATCAAAAAGAATAAAATACCTAGGTATAAATCTACCTAAGGAGACGAAAGACATGCACTCCAAAAACTATAAGATGCTGATGGCAGAAATTTAAGATGACACAAACAGCTGGAAAGCTATACCATGTTCATGGATTGGAAGAATCAATCTTGTCAAAATAACTATACTACCCAAGGCAATCTACAGATTTAATGCAATCCCTGTCATACTACCAATGGCATTTTTCACAGAACTAGAATAAAAAATCTCAAAATTTGTATGGAGACACAAAAGACCCTGAATAGCCAAAGCAATCTTGAGAAAGAAAAATGGAGTTGGACAAATCAGGCTCCCTGACTTCAGATTATACTACAAAGCTGTAGTCATCAAAAATAGTACTGGTGGACTTCCCAGGTGGCGCAGTGGTTGAGGGTCCGTCTGTCGATGCAGGGGACACGGGTTCATGCCCCAGTCCGGGAAGATCCCACATGCCACGGAGCGGCTGGGCCCGTGAGCCATGGCCACTGAGCCTGCACGTCTGGAGCCTGTGCTCCACAACGGGAGAGGCCACAACAGTGAGAGGCCCGCATACCGCAAAAAAAAAAAAAAATAGTACTGGCACAAAAACGTAAATATAGATCAATGAAACAGGTTAGAAAGCCCAGAAATAAGCCCACACACCTATAGTCAATCTACAACAAACGAGGCAAGACTATACAATGGAGGAAAGACAGTCTCTTCAACAAATGGTGCTGGGAAAACTGGACAGCTACATGTAAAAAATGAAATTAGAACGTTCTTTAACACCATACACAAAAATAAGCTAAAAATGGATTAAAGACCTAAATGTGAGATCAGGCACTATAAAACTCTTAGAGGAAAATATAGGCAGAACACTCTCTGACATAAATCGCAGCAATATTTTTTTCAATCTGTCTCCCAGAGTCATGGAAATAAAAATAAACAAATGGGACCTAATTAAACTTAAAAACTTTTGCACAGCAAAGGAAACCATAAACAAAACGAGAAGGCAACCCACAGATTAGGAGAAAATATTTGCAAATGATGTGACCAACAAGGGAGTAGTCTCCAAAATTTACAAACAGCTCATGTAGCTTAATATCATCAAAATAAACAACCCAATCAAGAAATGGGCAGAACGGGCTTCCCTGGTGGTGCAGTGGTTGGGAGTCCGCCTGCCAATGCAGGGGACACGGGTTCGTGCCCCGGTCCAGGAGGATCCCACATGCCGCAGAGCGGCTGGGCCCGTGAGCCATGGCCGCTGAGCCTGCGCGTCCGGAGCCTGTGCTCCGCAACGGGAGAGGCCGCAACAGTGAGAGGTCCGCGTACCACAAAAAAAAAAAAAAAGAAATGGGCAGAAGACCTAAATAGACATTTATCCAAATAAGACATACAGATGGCCAAGAGGCACATGAAAAGATGTTCAACATTGCAATTATTAGAGAAATGCAAATCAAAGCTACAATGAGATAGCACCTCACACCAGTCTAAATGGCTATCATTGAAAAAATCCACAAACAATAAATGCTGGAGAGGATGTAGAGAGAAGGGAACCCTCCTACACAGTTGATGGGAATGTAAATTTGTACAGCCACTATGGAGAACAGTATGGAAGTTCCTTAAAAAACTAAAATAGAGATACCATATGATCCTGCAATCCCACTCCTGGGCATATACCTGGAGAAAAACATGGTCCAAAAGGATACATGCACTCCAATGTTCATTGCAGCACTGCTTACAATAGACATGGAATAGACATCTTCCAAGACATGGAAGCAACCTAAATATCCATCAACAGAGGAATGGATAAAGAAGATGTGGCACATATATACAATGGAATATTACTCATCCATTAAAAAGAATGAAATAATGCCATTTGCAGCAACATGGACAGACCTAGAGATTGTCATACTCAGTGAAGTAAATCAGACAAAGAAATAGAAATATCATATGATATTGCTTATAAGCGGAATCTGAAAAGAACTGATGCAAATGAACGTATTTACAAAACAGAAACAGGCAGACTTAGAGAACGAACTTACGGTTACTGGGGGGAAGGGTGGGGGAGGGATAGTTAGGGAGTTTGGGACTGACATGTACACACTGCTGTATTTAAAATAGATAACCAACAAGGACCTACTGTATAGCACAGGAAACCCTTCTCAATATTACGTAACAACCTAAATGGGAAAAAAATTTGAAAAAGAGTAGATACAGTGTATCTAAAAAGAATAGATTCAGTGTATAACTGAATCACTTTGCTACACACCTGAAACTATCACAACCTTGTTAATCAACTATACTCCAATATAAAATAAAAAGTTGAAAAATAAGTTGTTAATAAATACATGAATGAATAAATGTAAAAGAAATTGAGAGAAAAGAAAAAGAGCTATAGACATACAGAAGATAAAAATTACCAAAAAATTACAACTTTGTAGAAATAGGAGTTCAAATTTAGATGTAATTTGGTTATTTTTGTGAAAATATAGAAATATTTTTAATGTTTAGTACCTATAGAATAACATCAAATAACATTTATACTGAATAAGTGCAAGAAAAACAACTAAACTGAATATTTTAAGTAAAGATACAAATTATTATTTTTGAAGTAAAATTATCTCTTTAATTACCTATTCTGTTTTTCCCATTGTGCTTTGGTTGAAGAAGTTGTTTGGAATTTGATTTGAGCAATAGGGGCTGAAAGGTAGGAATGAGGGCAGATTGTTAAGAGGTGCTTAACATATATATATGTTATATATATATAGCTAAACTCAGATATATTAACCTCCTATCATGCAAAGAGTACACAGATTTGTTACTTTTTTAAGAATAAAATACTTTTGTAAGACATCAAATTTGAATTTAGAATGATTCAGTCAATAATGATTATAAATTAGCTTTATTATGTACAGTCCCATTTTTATCGTTTTTCTTATATATGGTATTTTATCTCTATATCCATTGTCTTTATTACTGTATTGAGTAGTTATTGCTCTTCTATTCACTAACTATCCCTTTTTTCTAATCCATCCAGATTTTCCTTTGCAAAACCAGGCCTCCTCCAATTTTATTCATCTTTATGATTTTGATAGTATTAAACTCACACCAAGCTCCACGGATAGGCCCCCAGTGACATCATCCAGTCAACATAATTTTGTCCCTTTGCTTAAGTGAATCAGAGAACTTGTAGCTTTGGTGTTAACGGCAGCCATTCTTTACACTATGTAAGATATAGCAACCTAGGGAAGAGGGCATTGCTAAAAGTGTCACGAAAAATGGAGCTGGAGTCCTGCTTCGATCATTTCTGAGCTTTTCAGTTGCATAAATCTATTGATCTTTTCCATCGTTGAAGCATGGTTGAGTTGGCTTTTACTTTGTAAGGACAAAATGTGTGTGTGTGTGTGTGTGTGTGTGTGTTGTGTGTAAAATTTGGACTTTGAGAAAACAGTTTCGTTTCTGTTTTGTCTTTTAAAATTGAGAGAGATTCTTGCCAAATGTAAAGTTCTTCCTTTTCTCTTAACACAGCCTAAAACTGCTGTTCTTCAAATCAAATTACTCAGGAATTTCGCTTCCCTAACCTGTAGTTTTGTTCCCTGAACCATAAAATAAGTTTAGATATGACTATGTAGACACTTATTCAGCACATTATTACAGATTGAGATAATTGGCTCTGTAATTATAATATTTCTCTTTAGACAAATGGAATCAGAGCAGTAATACTGCAGTTTGTACCTTGATCCCTTTACATCATTCTGTCAGACTTCTGGCCTTCAAAGGTTTCCTGAGTCTGTTATAATATAGCATAGTTCATCCATTTTGCTATCAGCACCATTTGCGAGAATATTCTCATTAATTACTTTCAACCATTTTACCCTAATCCAAAACCATGTCCTTTTCTTCAACACTTTCGTCATGATGTTTTGAACTCTTTCTCAGGGAAAAAATAATAATCCCAGATCTTTGTGAAGACATGATGAACTATTTCTATGAGGCCTCATTTACAAAAAACAACAAAGTGCTCTTATTAGAAACAAGGGAACAATCAGTACAGATGAAAAAAAAAAAGATCTATGCCTTCACAAACCCAAATGAATCTTTCCTATGGTTCAAGATTTGGTTAGCTTGTTTCTATTTGTTTTCTTTTTCATTTTCATGCTTTTATGCATTTCCAGCTGGACTGATTCTGGAAGGAGCAATATATTACAAGAAAGCTTGTTCTCATATTTCCAATCTGATTTCAACCTCTATGAGAAAGGTTAGGATAATCACAAGAATGTTGAGTTTCTTATCTGGACCCCATCTTTAAACCTTGAAAGGCTTACCCATCACTAGTTCTCAATTTCCAGTGTTCCCTTCTGGGCTAGAATATTTAAGATTAATGTATCTCTGATCTTTCCCTCTATCTGTCTCAGTCTCTTTCTTCCTCTGCCTTCCACAGATAAAATCTTTCCAGTTTTCCTCTCACATTGATTTGTTTATTTTCAGCTCTTTCATCTTTGCAAGGTTAACTTTGGAACCATGGCTAGAGAAACACTGGAAAGTCCACTAGGAAAATATATTAGATAGAGATTGTTAGTTAATTTTATGATTTTTCTCTTTTTAAAAAAGATATCAGTCCAACGTTCAGTTATATGCGTAGATTTGACAATTAAGGTAATATTGCACACAGAATATTTGTCACTATCAGGTAGTTATAGTTATTGAATTTATTGTACAATGGATATGATTAAGAAGTTTTAAACAGACTAACTCTTATATAAATATTTTCCTATTGTAAATGAAATAATCAAAAATATTTTTTAAATTTTTTTTGTTAAAGCAGGAAATCAGAGACATTATTGACTTCATTTCAGCTTCTCTGTCCTGTGAACATGGAGTATAAGAGAGAAGAAAACCAGGGACATTCAAATACTATGAATGTAATTGACCATTTTGCCAGAAAGTGTGTGATTTGGGGAAAAGGGTTACATGGAAATGAGCCTGAATTGAGAACCAACAGAGAGGATATTGGAGAAATAAAAGGAACTCCTGGTTATTCTTCATCATAATTTTAGTCTTCATAACATTGTTCTCTCATGACATAGTGATTTTCAAAGTTCGCTTGAGTGAGTTCTAGTCTAGATCACTTGTTATTAGAGATATTTTAGAATGCATAATGAAACATGGAAAAACTGTATAGTCTTTTTATTTACCTAATCTTAATCTTAATACAATACTTGTTTATGCCGTAGGTGCTATACCTAGAGCATATTTGGAAGACTGTCTACAGGAGTGGCTCAGAATTAGACATTCAAAGAGATTTGAATCTCTATATTTTACTCACCTTCTAGATTTGAGCAAATAAATTAACTCCTAAATCTTAATTATCTGATCCATCTAATGTGAAAAAATTGTATCTATCTTATATAACTATTACAAGAATTAACCCTAATACAAATAGAAAACTACTGAAGAGAGTACCTAAAAAATGTATTTAATACACATTAGCCACTATTGAGAGTAGTATTACAGTTTACCTTTTTCTCTTTTTGGCCCCACCACACGGCATGTGGGATCTTAGTTCCCTGACCAGGGATCAACCTGTGCCCCCTGCAGTGGAAGTGCAGAGTCTTAACCACTGGACCGCCAGGAAAGTCCCTAAAATTTACCTTCATTTTCCTTTCCTTAAATTGAATATTAAGCTGTTACCCTGGAATTATTCATCTATGAAGTATATATTCAACAATCACCTATAATTATTTTTATAAAATTACAACTGGCTTTCTAAGGAGGGACATTTTACAATACTACATATTTAAGTATGTATGGTCTCATTATACCTACATAAACACATTATTGAAGAGAAATATAATAAAGTGAAAAAGCTAAAGAAAATACTAATGAGACTCTAGTAGGTTGGATTTTGGAGACACCTGAGTCTAGATTGGAACTCTTCTGCTTTTAAACTCATGACTTGATGCAAATTCCAACTTCTTGTAGCTCCAGCTTCCTCCTTTATAAAGCAAAGAAAATGATGCCTATCTCATTGAGTGGCTTTGAAAATTAAACAAGATGATGTTTAGCAGAGCTCTTCAAAGAGAGTAACTAACAGTCAATGGAGCTAACAATAATAGTCAGTATTACCACCATCAGTGAGAAGATGGCACTGAGTATTTTGAAGTCAGAAGATTGACCCGGTGAGAAGCTGTAGCCCACTGAAAGTGAGATGAACCTTTTAAAAATCTATAGTTCTTTATAGGCTAAAAGCTGCTGAACTGGCATTTTGTTACCATAATACTGGAAAACCTAAATGCCATTTTTCATATATATTAAACGATGGGAGGAACTAATTTTAAACACATGAACCACTTTGATGCAATCTTTTTTTTTTCCTCCACAATTCCACAAGGACTTTTTAAACTTCCTTAAGGTTGTTGTCAATATGATACTGTTTATTTCCACTTATGGAGCTGCTCTGTCTCCATGTTCCTTCCCTGGCCACATTTAACCAGCTTTAACTGGTGTCAACTCTCTGTGACCTCTAGTGAGGAAAATGGCTGAAGCATCTGGCAGGTTCATTTGCACAGTAATGAGTTCTGTCTACTAGTCTGCTAGAGACTGATGGTGAGAAGAAGATTACCTTCCACTACTGCCTATTAAATGTGATTGACATTCCTGTAGGATATCTGTCTTCCTTAACAGTCCTCTCTCCTCCCCTAGAAATAGTTCATGAGCACAAAGAATTGTACTTAAATGAGGTCTGAAGCATTGCTTTCCTACTTTCACATATTTTGTTTCAATTATTATGGGGTAAAATAGCAGAATTTTTTTAAAAAGAAAAAATCATATGATATTATGTATAACTGGTAAGAGAAGGAAGATTTTCATCACTAAAAAAATAAATTAAAAACATACCAAGTCTCCTTCAGCCAAAGAATTATAGAGAAAAAGGTAGAAAATATTTCCTTAACTCATTATATTTTCTTTAGCATCTTTAATTGTGCTGTTTCATTTGATATTTTCAAAGATTGGCATTTATTATTATAGCTTTTACATCTACATTTATCCTCTAATCTTTATTTTTTCATTCAGTTCCTACTCTCTATTTTAAGCTAACTTTTGTTTTATGGTGTGCTTGCCATAAACATCTTTAAAAAATGTCTCTTCCGGCTTCCCTGATGGCACAGTGGTTGAGGGTTCGCCTGCCAATGCAGGAGACACAGGTTCGTGCCCCGGTCCAGGAGGATCCCACATGCCACGGAACGGCTGGGCCCGCGAGCCATGGCCGCTGAGCCTGCGCATCCAGAGCCTGTGCTCCACAACAGGAGAGGCCACAACAGTGAGAGGCCCGCGGACCGCCCAAAAAAAAAAAAAAAAAAGTCTCTTCATAGCTCTGTAAGACATAAAATTGCAGCACTTACATAGTAACTCTAATTTTATACTTCTATAAAAATGCATTTAGCAGAAAACATTCCAAAAGCCTCAAAATAAAAATTTTAATTCTTGTAAAACTTTTTCTATTATATACTTTACCTGCAACATTTTAGGCAATTAATTCATTTACGTTTATTTTACGGTCCCATTTTTAAGCAAAATGGAAGGCTAAGTTCTATTTAATTGCAAGAAATCATGGGCAAGTCATATTGAAATTCTCTCCAAGAGTGAAATGGAACATGCATTTTCCATTTTGAGATATTTAAATTCATTCCTGCTTATGTTTTATGATCGATGTTTCATGCTATGCTAAACTTCAGCATAGTTTAATTTTTAAATGTACCCAGTCATAACATTATTAATTCTATGTTCTGATAAAAAAATAAAACTTAAATAGCTTTCCACCAACTTGGAACTACATGCATTGGATCCCTGCATAATCATCTTTCCCCATAATGCAACCAGCCTCTATCTATCTAGTTATCATGAAGTTCTGTCTGTTGGTTAAAGTTTTGGGTATAGTTCCAATTGGAGGTACTTTGAGGCATGAAATCCACCTTGCTGTTACCTAGAAGTTCTGGATGTACTGGTTTAAATTAACTGCTTGACTAAAGCAATGTAGCCATGAAAGTGAGAAGAGAGCAGAAATGTATTTACATTCACTCTACATTCATTTTCATCAAATGAGAGAGCAAGGGCAGCAGCTGCAGAAGAAAAAAGCAAATGCTGCTGTTTGGAGTTACTAAACGCTTGTACCACATTAATTGCTTATAATATATTATTCCAGTTTTGCTGTTGCAGAACAGTAAGCACTAAAGAGTATTAGATACCATCTGTCAGCTCTAGCAAAACAGTTGTTCTCTACATTTTATATAGAAAAAATAAAATCGTGCTTCTACATCAATGATTGCTTCACTAAAGTATAGAGAAATAGTTATTGGGATCCGTTCTGGTATTAGTGTTATAATTTAATTTAACTCAGGGCACAGCAGGAAATTGATTAATAGCTACAAAATGCACACATGATTTAAAAGCATGAAAAGGAATTACTTCACCAATTATAGGAAGTCCAAAACAGCTGTGATTGACAGTACAAGAAATGCATTAGAGTTGAAAAGTTGATTTGGAAAGAAAAAGAAGACATATAATCTCTTGATTTTATTTATAAAGATATACTTTTTTGTTGGTAAATTGCCAGAGATTTAACATAACAAACACCCAAAGTGTACACATCAAATCATTAAAAAAAGTTCAGTCACCAAAGATAACTGAATTTTAATCAAAGCTGCAAAATTTAATGCCAGATAGCCGTAGGAACGCTCCAACCCTGGTGAATCAGAACCACATTGACAATGTCTGAAATTGTTTCTAAACTCTGATTTTCTAATGATCTGTGAGAATTTGTCATAAATCTCTAATACAGCAGTTCAACAAGTTAATGCCCAAATCAATGCCAACCAAAGCAAATAATTTAAACACATAATATTCATTTGAAAACAAGATAGATGCAGTATACTGACAACTAATCTTCAAACAAAAGGTTTTCTTCCAACTACGAATAGGTTAAAACTGATAACCGATTCTTAAAATAGGCTTTTATAAAGACAGTCTTGATTCATAGATTATATCCATTTTTCCCTTTAAAAATGAATATATACATACATATATATGTGAAATCAGCATTTATATTTCATTTTTGATGTAAAATTTACCTAGCTTACCCTAAAGCCATTTATAACAAATTGCCTATACTTTATTCATTCTGTCTCCCTTAATGAAAAATTCACTTTCCCTTTTCTGATTTCTGGAAATAAGTTGAATGTTTAGGATTCACTTTGGCCTTATTATTCATTCAAATTCTGCTTTTCTGGGGTTTAAAGATATGTATTTATGAATCATTCAGCATGTCAACCACATGTGGATTCTACAATGCTATGAGCATATGTTATTTGTATCCTGCTTTCTGATTTTCTGATTGACAGCATGAGTTTAAGGGTGACTAGGCTTATTTCATGCAGTTTAAGATTGATAGAAGTTTAGAAAAGCATATTCACTGATACATTGTTTCCCTGATGACTGTGGGAATGGAAATTGACGTATAAACTCTTTGAACTTCAGAAAGAGAAAAACTTTAGCAGATTGTGGGCTTATGCAGATAGTGCCACAAATTAACTTTGAAAATGTTGAGATTACAACAGGAAGAAAGAAATTTGAAAATCAGCCAGTCAAAATGTCAGGAAATTGTAGAATGTTTTCAACCACTTTTCATTTTCTGAATTTTAGATATGAGCATTATTCTTTTTTATAAGGTAAATCTTATAAGTTTTATTAATTTGCAGTTGAAAGAAGGTATTCAATTATATGGTACAAAATTAAATTCTACTGGAACTTTTGAAAGAAATATATCACAACTTGAGTTCTACGGTGACAAGTTAGGACATAAAATATTGATATGAGACAATGAAAACTACCGAGAATATATTCATCACTGCTGAAGCTGATATTATCATAGAAGGTCAAGAGGAGAAAGGAATTCGAGTTATGATTTATATTTAAAAGCAATTAAAATGGCTTTGATTTTCATTGCAAAAATTGATCAAGATAAATTAAGGACAACAAATTTTTTTTCTAGCGTTTTTGTTAGTCAAGATTTCAAAATTGGAAGATGAAGTTTCTATTTTTTAGTCTAGCTAAACCCTTTTGTAGTCCTCAGATCACACTCTCTCAGGTGTCTTTAATTTTCCTAGTGCCTAGAATTCTGAAAGTACTTCCAGCAGAATTTCTACCTACATGGGAACCACATCTCCTAGCCCAATGTCTAATATAAAGTATGGCAGCAATAAGTAGTTATTGTACAAAACAAATGAGTTAAATAGCATATCCTTAGACATGGGATATGAGCTTATTTGTCTCCACAGGCAGTAATTATCTTTGTATGGACTAGCAGAGTGTCTTATTATGCTTTTTATTTCCAATGCATATTACAAAGCCAAGAATATAATATATACTTGATAAATATTTTATTAAATAAATGCGTATTCAAATGAATTTTAAAGAGACACAACTGAATGAAGAGGTAATCCTCACATTTACAAACTCCAAAACTTGTTTAAACAGGAATCCTTCCCTATGTCAGAAGAGAGCATTAATTTATCAGGAAGAGCTCTTACTTAACAGAGTTTTTTTACTTACAGTATACCCTGATATAAAGACTAATGTGAGACCTGCTTTTCACCCCAGATATAGCGTGAAGTACATCCCTCCTTTTCCCTTCAAATGGACGAGGTTTTTGCTTTAAAAAAGGAGCCAAAGTACTTTGTGTTTTGGAGATGAAAAGAGGTATTTGCTCAGAGTTCAATATCTGAAAATAAGAATACTGTGTCAATGGCTTTCATAATGTACAGAAATACGGCTGGCATTCACTGTCTACTCACGTGTGGAGCTTTTTCACATATTAGGTTGTGGCAGAGTTAGTATTCCATGGTGACAAAAACATGGGCTGAAGAATTAGAAAAATCCAGGTTCATCTGAATCCTGTTTCTGCCACAGACTGGAGCCTTGGGGAAATTATTTAAGCACTTTAAATATCAATTCCTTCAATTATAGATAAAGAAAATAATATGTTTAATTCACAGGACTTGCTCTAAGGATTGTGTGCAACCCTGTGAAAGCCTTTTCTTTAGTTCCCCCCAAAACTAGCTCTGTAGCTTTCCTCTGAAAGGGCTAGAGGTCTACAATATCAAAACTAGCATTTTCCCAGAGGTTCTGATTTCCTGACTATTTCATAGTCCCAAGTAATGGTGTACGTGATGCTTGGCAGTGACCACAGAGAACTGGATCATCCCTTCCCTCATCCAAGTACCTTCCATGGGTAACTTTACCAAAAGAGAATCCACATTCATATCTTCAGGAGTGTTTTGAAGTTCTTTAAGCTCTGGTTCAAAATTCAAACCGTAGAGTCAGGAGGTGGAAAAAATCGTCACATTTTTCTTTAGTCAAAGCACCTTATCTGATTTGATTTGTGGTATTAATTAAATTCTGTACTCTGGGTTCTTTAAGGTTCTTAGTACCTTGGAGCCCAACATATATTTTTCTCTCTAAGAGTACCAACTCTACAATTACAATCTCAGCTTTCAGGATTATTGCTTATCCTATGGGTTTTAGGAGAAGCTTAATTTGAAATACAAAGCTGAGCAATGATGTTTTCGTTCTTGGATATATTTCTTCATCCCCAGGCAAATCGAAAGCTCTCACAGCTACCTAGTTGTTGCCAAAAAATTGGAGGTTACCAGGAATCCCTAGAAGTCGAATTCTTAATAAGTGTCTAAAAACATTATCTGCCACAAAAATTTGCACACAAAATTCCAAACCAAGGTTACATTTAAAAAGCCCCTTTCTATTGAATTTCACTACCAAATGGTGCCATGATCTTCCCAAACTCCTGGATTTCTCCTCAGCTCACAGTGTACTTTATAACTGACCACAGAATGCATACTAAACATTTAAGATCCATAACAATGCCCAGTGTATAGTAAGTTCTCAATAAATGGTAGCTAACATTTTAACTCAATAGAATGGCTTTTTATAGAGATGGAACTTCTAGCATAAAAGAAGGCCATTGTGGGAGAAAAAAATCATCAGCAAAATGTTTTTCCATTTTTTGTTTCACAGGTGAATTGGAGGAACATTAGGACTGGTTCCAAGTTTGCAAATATGGTTTTAGTCATTATGTAATGCTTCTCACAGCCTCCTGTAACCTATAAGTAATAATATCGAACTTCTGTAGCTATAGTTCACAAATGGCTGAGACAACCTTGTGCCCTTGCCCTTTGTTAAAACAATTTTGTTATTGCAGCCTTTTTCTTCTTCAGTATCATGTCTAGGGGAACGTCTCAAACTATTTTTCATTTCAAAGGAAGGTTAAAAAGGTGACAGGTAGCTAGGAACTCAGAGGACTTTAAAATAAGAGTCCCTGCGTACTTCCGACATGGCTCAGCTAGGCAGTGAAACAGTTGTAAGATTTACAAGGATCTCAGCCCAAAAGATAGCAGACAGAGCTTGGCTAAGCTCAACAAGCTGCAAGCATACTCACAAACTTCTGCTTTTTGTTTCTCTTTCTCTGCCAGAACAAACAGTCCAAATTTGACAACCAGTTGCCCTGGGCCTTGTTGGAGCAAGAGACCTAACATCATTGTTGATCCTATACTTTTGTCTTTTTTCCTGAGTTTAACCTTCCTTTGGGGGCTTGTGTGGGTGTTTAGAATTAAAAACTAAAATAAGGTAGAAACACTGACTATGAGGGTCTTTGGTGCAGCTGTATTAGCTCTGTTTAAAAGACTGTGATGGCCACATTTCCTAAACACTGTGTAAAGAAGTAGTAAAGAGATGACATCTGTATTTGCAATTTATCAAATTTTTGTATTTTTAATAAGCCAGTCATTTGATAACACATAATGATAACACTTATGGCACTTATGGTTTTAAGCAAGTGTGCCTTGGCAGACAGCTTCTTGTAAACATGTGGCTGCAAGTAGAGAGGGGTGGTCACCTAGAAGAAAACTAGAGATCTGTTGGCAATAAAAAGCAAATATCCACTACATTTTTCCCACAAGAAAATTCTACAGTCTGTTAAACCACAAGCACAATATCAAGTCTTGTTGAAAAAAATTATATATATATATGTATACATGTATGCGTATGTACATGTACATTCAGATATATATGTACATATGCATATATATGTATATATATTTGATGTACTCTCATTTCCTTTAAAATAATTAAAAGCATCGTGGGATGAAAGGCATAGGGAAGAACATTGAACTAACACTTCTATATCCTAAAATATTCAAGTAAAATAAAATCAGTGTAACTACAAAAAGTCATATTTAGGAATAGTGTAGTTTGTTTCCACAGATATAACTCACCTTCATTCTTCCATTTTTATAGATTCGTTCTTTTATTCAATACAAGCTATTCTTAACTATATAAACAGAATTGGAAAGGATAATTTATAGTACCCTGAGGATAAAATTAGGGTATAGGTAAAGAACAGAAAGGGGAAGTGTAAGTACAGTGCCTTAACAGAAAAGCACAAAAAAGGCAGGCAGCAATATATGAAATCTAGGTAAGCAAAGAAATCTTTCCATAACTAACATGGCCCCAGGAATGAAGTTGGTTTCCCAGAGTGGCCCCCAGTCTTCAAGAAAAGGGAATCATTTGCAAAAGCAAGATAGGAAGCAAGATTAGCCTGTTTGAACCAGATATTTAACTACTATTTTTTTCATTATATTATTCATTGATTTTTCTTTAAACAATGCATTGGGTGGTTCCTGTGTTTTTACAATTATTCTTTAGGTTGAACAGATAATAAGATCTAAAACAAGAGGATCTACCTTCAAAAACTTAACTTTGTGCTATGCAAAAATGTATTTGATGAGGTTGTAAGTACCATATAAGGTATTTCACTAACAAACCACAAAACAAGAAATATTTGCAATGACAGCCTCTTGTTATAAAAGGACTCAGGAAGTAGGTGCAGAGACAAGGGTTCATTTATTTGGGTTGGTTTCCTCCTGGGAACTAATAAAAATTATTGCCAGCAGGTCATAGAATTAAAAAAGGATGCCCCTGAAACATCTGATAAAGGATTGTTATCCAAAATATATAAAGAACTCTTAAAACTCAACAATAAGAAAACAAAAAACCTGATTAAAACATGATCTAAAGACTTTAACAGAGACCTCACCAAAGAAGATATACAAATAGCAAATAAGCATATGAAAATATTCTCCACATCATATGTCATGAGGGAAAGGCAAGTTAAAACAACGAGATACCACTACACACCTATTAGAATGGCCAAAATCCAAAACACTGACATCAAATGCTGCGAGAATGCGGAGCAAAAGGAACTCTCATTCATCGCTGGTGGGAACGCAAAATGGTACATCCACTCTGGAAGACAGTTTGGCATTTTCCTATAAAAGTAAATGTACTTTTACCATGTGATCAAACAGTCGTGTTCCTTGCTTGATATTTACCCAAAGGAGTTGAAAACTTCTGTCCATGTAAAACCTGCACAAGGATGTTTACAGCAGCTTTATTAATAATTGCCAAAACCTGGAAGCGATCAAGATGTTCTTCAGTAAATGAATGGGTAAAGAAACTCTGGTACATCCAGACAATGGAATATTATTCAATGCTAAACATAAATAAGCTATCAAGCCATGAAAAGATTCTAACTAAATGACATTCTGGAAAAGGCAAAACTGTGGAGACAGTAATAAGATCAGTTTTGGCCAGGAGCTTGGACTAGGGGGAAGGATGAAAAAGGCAGAGCACAAAAGATTTTTAAGGCAGTGAAACTCCTTGTATGATAGTGTAATGATGGGTACATGTCCATACTCAGAGAATGTACAGCACAAAGAGTGAACCACAATGTAAACTATAGACTTTGGGTGATTATGATGTGTCAGTGTAAGTTCATAAATTGCACCAAATGTATCGCTCTTATAGGGGATGTTGATAATGGAGGAGGATTGTGTGGGGGGGGGCAGGGAATATGTAGGAAATCTGTCACCCTCTCAATTTTGCTGTGAACTTAAAACTGCTCTAAAAAATTGTCTTTAAAAAGAAAAAAAAGTACCATTTCAGGCCCTGCGGGCAGGGCAAATTTTTTACAATGGTTCATTGATAAACAACTTTGGAACAAGACGTGTTCTCATGTTCATTTAAAAAATACTTTTATAAATCAAATTGATTTGAGAGTGAATGTAGAATTCACATTTCTTTTTGGAATTTACATTTATTTCTTTAATCAAGGCAAGAGACTTTAGTTTGAATTAATTAATTTAATTAATGATTGAATTGATTGGCAGCAATTAGTAAAACTATCTGATAGACTTTACCTGTTTTAGATTCAGTTTTCAACTCTAAAATACATACAGAAATTAAAACAATCTTAAAGTATCAATGATATACACCTGGAATTGCAAGTTTACTGGGAAGACAATTCATCAAAATGAGTCTTATTACCCTTTATTTATTACAAGCAATCACTAGGTTATATCTTTCCTGTCCTCTCTGTTGGAGGAAACAAGTCCCACCTTTTAAATCCCACTTCAAACAGCATCTCCTCTACCCTCTAGGAGGCTCTCTTGATTCACCAGTTTGAAGTATTTTCTTTTCCTTTCAACTACTGCAGCAAAAATGTTCAGTATCATTCAGTTGTCTTTTATAATACAATACGTTTTACAGGGAGCTATATATTTTATGTGTTACTATTGTATTCTCTACTAGAATTCTCTACTATACATATTCCACATTGGCAAAGATCATTTTACACTTCTTTATACTCCTCAATTACATGCAAACAAAATTCAAAGTGATATTATAGATTTTAAACAGCCAAAAAGAAAAATTCCTAGCAACTGCTTTTTTTTAAATCTAAGCAAATCTGCTTCTGCCCACTCTTCAACCTAGATCCCAGATTCCTCTTACCAAATAATTTTTAAAAAACAAACAAAACAAAACAAACAACGTCTGTCATTGAATCTTCCTTTCTTTACCAGGTTCCTGAGAAGGTCTTGAAGCTCTTTCCCATGTTAATACAAGTGAAACGAGGTCCCCTAGTTTTTGTTTGTTTGTTTGTTTTATTAAAGATTTTTCTGATGTTGACCAGTTTTAACATCTTTATTGAATTTGTTACACTATTGCTTCTGTTTTATGTTTTGGTTTTTTGGCCGTGAGGCATGTGAGATCTTAGCTCCCCAACCAGGAATCAAACCCACACCCCCAGCATTGGAAGGCAAAGTCTTAACTGCTGGACTGCCTGGGAAGTCCAAGGTCCCCTAGTTTGATCAGTTAATTATATAATTTCATATGGTCCCGAGGTGGTGGAAATCTTCATTGCTTTAGTGTCCATTGGGAATTCTTGCCAGGACATGAAGCTCCGTGTTACCTTCTTAGGCACAGCAAAGTCCATGGATCCACTCCCTTCTGAGGTCCCACTACCACTCCACAGTGGCACTGTTCTGCTCGGCTCAGGTCTTGCTATAAGGAATAAACCATTATCCCCTTCTCAGCATTGAGAATGTTTCTGTTTTGCCCCACCAGGATTGGTAGCTTTCACTTCTCCCCTACAAACCCTTTCCTCCATACCCTCTCTTTTTGGTGATGGAAGTCTGGATCCTTCATAATTTCACTTCAAAGAACCTTTAAAAATATAATGTTGGTCTCTTTTTCCTATTGTTTGACAGCCAGTTAAAAATGCTGAAATTCAAGTTTTGTGTTTTTGTTTTGTTTTGTTTTTAACTAGGTCCCCTTGTTACATAACAAAGCATACACAGTTCAACACTAGCAAAAAAAATTTAAATAGCTGGTTTGATTTGTTAATATTTTAGTTTGTGGAAATGTAAACGGAGAGAGATAGTCTTGGAACTTAGAACTTTCACCAAGCCTGTTAACCTGAGACTACTGTCTTTCTAACAGCAGACAATAGTAATAGTATGCACTGCACATTATTGGACATGAGCAAAGTTAGAAACAATCTAATAAATTATCTTACTTCCCTTCTTGTTAAATTCCAAATTGGCCAATTTCCCTATGAATCACATTAGCTCTAGATGAAAGGAAGTTCTGTTCATTATTTATAATAAGTGTCTGACATCATGGATCAATTAATTAAATCATACAATTGACAGTGCTGGCCTTTCCTGAGTTATTTACATGGAAAATTCTAACTAAAACGAACTATGACATAGAACTGAGTTATTTTTAAAGTTTAAAAATGTGTTTTGGGAATGATAAAACAGTATCCAGAGCACTCACATCAGCTTGAAATAAAATGGAAAATATTCATGAAAAAAATCCAAATCATACATGCTGAACATGAATAACCTGAAAATATCACCATTATAAGATGTCATGTTAAGGTAAGCAAAAGATCTGGAAGTTTTCCTTCTCTGGAAACCCCCTACCTACTGAGGACATTGTAGAAAAAGGAAGAAGACAGTCTTAAATATTTGTTGCTACTGCCACAGATGAATTATGTTCATTTTAAGAGTCTTCTAAAATGGATAGACCAAACGTTTCATTTTATGCTTGACAATCTACAGAGTTTCATCAGCCTGATTAAAGTCTGTCAAGATCAATTCCAAACAATGTGTAGGAAATTATGTAAAATAAGATACTCAGCAAAAAAGATGTTATGCTGAGTGTCCCAACTTTTACAAAGACATTAGGATATCAAGCCTAATTTTGATTAGTCAAAATCACATGTTTCTTAAAAGAAATAATGTGACATTATTAAAGAAAATTGAAATAATGTATGCTTTTAAGTTTATAGTCCTGGCACTTAACATTAGGTCTCCTCTCCATAGACCCTGCCTAGTTCCATCCTGTGCTATAAATAGCTATATAATTAAAGAAAATATTTTCTCAACTTACTATTTCCGTTCAACGTGTGTGTTGTACATAGAACATATATTTGCTTGTCCATGCTACATGTTAGCTTCCAAAATTTGTGAAAAAGTATTCCTAGGAAGAACTAATTTTAAGTAAAATATTTGTTTTAGGCTCTTAATACATCTAAATGCCAGCATGTTCATATTGTGTTTATTTTATTTTAATCTGAATGCTTGAAATAATATATAAATTGTGGTAGATAGACTTCCAATATGGCACAAAAAGAGTCCAACCTCCTGGTGTTCATGGCCTTGTGTAATCTCTTCCCCTGAGTAATGTATTCTAACCAAGAGAATATGGAAACACTGAGAGGGAGTTACTTCCATGATTAGGCTACAAAAGATTACGACTTTTGTCTTGCTAATAGATTCTCTCTCTTGTTGGCTTTGATGAAGTTAGATGCCATATGGAAAGGCTTGTGTGACAGCACTGAGGAAAAACTCCAGCCAACACCTTGTAAGGAACCAAGAGCCTCAGTTCAGCAGTCCACAAGGAACGAAATTCTGTCAGGATCCATCGAGTGAGCTTGGAAGCAGATCCTTGCACACTCAAGCCTTCAGATAAGACCCCAGCCCTGGCTGATACTTTGTTCCCAGCCCTGTGAGAGATCCTGAATCAGAGGACCCAACTAGGTCATGCCTAGATTCCCAACCAATAGGTACTATATATATATATATATATATATATATATATAGTATATACTTTTATATATATATGTATAGTATATACTTATATATATATACTTTATATATATATATTAAACAATAGTTTTAATCACTGAATTTGTGGTAGTTTGTTATGCTGTAACAGATAATGAATAAGAGAAAAGCATAGCAATGAAAATCAATGAAAAGAATAACATTTTAAATTGTTATATAAATTGTCATTATGAAGAGTTTCTTTGTACTCAAAAGTACATTTATATTTTCTGAGATATTCTCTGTATTAGCTTGGGTGTGTGGACCTAGCATTAATAATAACAAAATACAACCATCTGCTCAGTGGCTTACATCATGGTTCTTCTATCCTTGGCCCCTGACATCTATTTAGTCAGTGAGCCCAGTTGATTCACACTCAAAAATTTTCTCATTTCCACCCACTTCTCTCCTTTTCCACTCATTTCACTATTACCTGGCATCTGAAACACGACATCATGCCCTCTCTATTCACTTTATAGACCCTCTTTCTCCTACTCGTCCATTTTATTCAGATAATCCAGGGCAAAATTTTAAAATTCATGTCTGATCATGTTTCTAACATTTTATGGGTTTTGTAGAATAAAGTCCCAAATCTTTAATGGAATGCACCTGTGTAAATATAATGTGGCACCTGCTGACCTCTCCAGGTTTCATGTGATGGATTGCACTCCATACTTTACATAGACTGGCATTTTGTTTTCACTTTTTCAAATGGGCCATACTTTGTTCTTCTACATGATTCTTCCTCTGTCTGGAGTACTCTTTTCTTCGATACTCACTCCCCTTTCTCAGTCTCCTCTGATTAGCCTCTTCTTTTAGAATACTGATATTTCAGCTTACAATGACTTCGAGAAGGGAAAATTTTCCCAGCCCCTAGTTTAGGTTACACTTCCCTGTTGCATACTTTAATTTTAGCCTATAGTTCTTCATAGCACTTGTTTAAAATACTAATTCAGTATCTCTCTTTCCTACTAGATTTTAGGTTTTTGAGGGCAGGAAGAAAGCTTCTCATTTATTTTGTAATCTCAGCATCTAGCAAAATATGTAGGCCACAACAGATAGCTCTTCATCATGTTTCTTAACCGGGGTGGGGGGGGTGTGATTTTTCCCTCCCAGGGCACACTTGGCAATGTTTGGAGACATTTATAGTTGTCACAGCTAGGCAGAAGGTGAAAGAAAAGGGTGGGTGCTGCTAATGTCTAGTGAATAAACATGAAGGATGCTGCTGTTCATCCTACAACTCACTGGGCAGCCCCCACAAGAAAGGACTATCCAGCACAGAACGTCAATAGTGCTGAGATTGAGAAACTCTGCTGTACAAGTTAATATGTATTGAACGAATAAGTCAAAAACTAATAAATAATTTTTCATTATGAAGAAAAGCAAGATTCAGAAACATGAAGAAACAAAACCTTTTGTTTCTACTAGTATATAATTTTCCTTTGCAATTTCTTTAATAAAGATAGATTCATTCATTCACCCAGTTTTTAAGTATTAATTGACTCTGAGGCATTGTGCTTGGTGGTGGTAGGGATTCTATGATAAACCAGGACCCTGTACTTGAGGATCGTAAATACCAGAGGAAGAGAGCGATGATAAACTCATAAATAATTAGGTTGTGATAAGTGTTAGAGACTAAATAAACAGAATAATATAATAGAAATTGATACAGGAGATAAAAGTTGCCACCACTTTAACAAAGATATTCAAGGAGGCAGCCATGCAAAGAACTGGAGGGAGAATATTCCAGGTGTAGAAATAGTGAATGCAAACTCCACTAGACAGGAAAGGCCTTGGTGTATTCAGGAAACTTAGGGAATTCCAGTAGAGTTGGATCATACACATTTGAAATTATTTCAGAGGGCAACGAGAATTTATTGAATGGTTTGTGGAAGAAGAATAACGCGATTTGGCTTATATTTTTAAAATGTCATTCTGCTGTGTGGAGAATGCATGAGGAGGGAAAGAGATAAAGAAGGGAGTAAAATAAAACATTGCTTGCAACAGGCCAGTGAAAATTAATAGTGATCTGGAGATGAAAAGAAATGAATGGTTATGAAGTACATTTTGGAGATAGCATTTGTGTGACTTGTTGAGAAATTGAATGTTGATAATGAGAAGAAAGAGAGATATAAAAATTAACACTAATTTTTTTGCTTGAATAAATTAATTAAAGGTGATACCATTCATTGAATTTGTAAAGACTGAAGAAGAAAAACCTGTGACAGGGAAAATCAAGAGTTCTGTCTTAGATATGAGACATTTGAGATACCCATGGGTAATTCTATAAGAGATTTTATAGACCAAGTTCAGCTCGCTATAGGTCAAATATGGTGCACTACCTGGTCTTGTAAGTAAAGTTTTATTAGAACACAGACATTCTTATTCGCTTACATATTGTCTCTGACTGCTTCTCTGCTACAACAGCAGAGTTGCAGCAGGGAGCATATGGTCTGCAAAGCCTAAAATATTTTCTGTCTGGCTCTTTACAGTAGAAGTTTGTTGAGCCTGCTATATTTATTTATGTGATGTATCCCAAGCATCAAAAAGAAAAGTGCCTGGCATTTCATAGGTGCTTAATAAATGTGTGTTATTGGAATGAATGTCAAGTGGACAGTTAGGCTTATAAACTTGAAGGTCAGAGATCAAGTCTTTTGAGATATACATTTTGAGATCATCAGCATGTTCAACATCTGAAATCCTAGAATTAAATAAATTGCCTAAAAGCACCTTGTTAATGAAAAGAAAGAAAAAAGAGGAGAGAATAGATGTAACAGAAGAAATAGTAAAGAGGAAGGCAAGGAAAAGGGAACAAGAGTTGAATCTCAGAAACAAGTTAAAATGTAGAGATGTCATAACAAAATACAATAAGGAGAAGCCTGTAAGGTAAGAAGAAAAAGTGTGTATGGTACTTCATGCTGAAACCGGGGATTGAGGAAAGAGAAGAAGATGATTTGTGTTAATTTGGAAATGGTGCTTCGAAGTAAAGGGGTAACAATGTGAAACAGATTGGAGTATTCCAAAAAGAGAAGTAAGTGATTAATGACAGTGTAGACAATACCTCCACTCTTTGCTAAAACTCAA
The DNA here is from genome assembly GCF_003676395.1 of Aethalodelphis obliquidens. Classification (NCBI taxonomy): domain Eukaryota; kingdom Metazoa; phylum Chordata; class Mammalia; order Artiodactyla; family Delphinidae; genus Aethalodelphis; species Aethalodelphis obliquidens. Next base: position 30,419,591 of record NW_020837952.1, read on the forward strand.
GCAGAGCAATGTAATGGCATTTGGAGGATGGTGTAAAGGCAAGGGAAGAATTTCTTTTAAGTGATTATTCTTTAAGTGGGAGATACTGGAAGGTTTCAGTGAAAGAAATTATAGAAAGGGGGAAAAAAACTAATGTTGTAACTGTGAGGGAATAACTGAAGAACTTCTTGAGAAGTTGAGAGAGTTGTGATCCAGAGAACAAATGGAGGGTTTGTTGTTTGACAAGAGGAGGAACATTTATTCCATTGTAATAGGTGTTAAAATGGAACAAAAGGAAGCAAATGAAAGAAAAATTGAAGATTTGGTCATTGAAATATACTATTTTCAATTTCAAATAACAAAACTAAAGTTCAATGTGTTTACTTAAAAGAATGGAATTTACTATCTCATATAAGCTGAAAGTTCAGGAAAACTAGTTCCAAGAGTCTTTAAATCAGTTATAACAATGAATCAGTTATAAAAATAGAATTATACCTGGTTGCTGTCTCTTGGGCCTGCCTCTATATGTGCGTGAATTCTCTGTAGTAGCCTATGGCATTGCATTAATGGCAGCAGCTTCAAATCTTATACATTTGTGCCACCTAATCTGAAAGAAATTGCAAACTTCGTTTTCCTAGAAGCATCAGAAAGAAAGATCTTCCATTTCACTCTCTTTGATTGACTACATATTTTTCATCACATCATCTTTATGTAAGGATAGAGTATAAACGAATTGGTTTAACCCTATATTGGGTGGGGGTCAATTCTACCCAGACATATTGCTGAGTATTGAGAGGATGATTAGGAATTCCAGTGAATTCTAGAAGTATAGTAACCAAGAGAAAGGTGAATGATTGCTGATGAGCACAAACCATATAAGGTGAAGTTTTTGTATGTATGAATGATGTGAATTTTAAATTATACAGTAAAATATTAATAAATCTCACTTTCTATGTACATTCTTTAATTATGCAAATATCTCAATTTTAAACACTCCAGAATTTGAGTAATTTCAACTATCAGAGACTAAGTGAACTGTAAACTATGTGTACTGTATTTGCACTTCGTGGAATCACTTTGAAAGATAACCCCAGAATCTGCCCCTGTAAGGGATTTGTTTATTCTTATGCTATTATTTCAATATCATTATATAATTTAAAATGTTGTCTTATAACAGTGTCACCTGAGCACTCATTAATTTATGAGTCTGGTACTAAAAATATGCTTAATACCCAATAACTTTAGAGAGAAAGTTAGAAGCCATATAAGCTAATGAAGAGGACAGATGACATTATTATGCACCATGTAGTTTATTTCAGGGATCATGCAGTGCAGAATACAGGAGAATTCTGCACAAATAAAAATCAACATCAAAGAGAAAAATGTATTAATGCTTTTAGATTTATTTGCTCCAAGAATAAGCACATGCAGACACATGTGCATGTTCATTCTTTGTATTCAGATGGAAATTTTAATCTTGAATTATGTAGACTTTGAGTACAAAATGTGGAAAAACTGTGCCTACAGTGTGTATCCACTACAGAAATTTCCCCTTTAAAACAGTTTCTAAAGGAAGAATAAAATGTGGTCATTATGTAAGACTGAGAACAAGAAAGAATTATTAGGCAGTTTCCCTCAAAGAGAAATCATTTAATACTATAGTAAATATGAATTATGGGCCACAAATGCCCTTTTGCAAGAAGTTGCATCTCTTTACTTTCTATTATTCATTTTAATTTCTGACTAAAATTTCCCAGTCCAGGCTTTTGAGAAACTTAAAGTTGGAGCTTCATAGTATTTTTTTTCTTTTCAGTAGAGAACTTCAAACACCAAGAGAAAAGTAATATTGATTATGTAAACACACTGTGAAAATGTAGTGTAATTTTAAAACATTTTGAGTACTCAGCTGAGGTTTTGTGGTGATTTGTTTAAAGTGATGAGTCAGCTTAGGTGTGTGGCTTCTCTAACAGCTTTCAGCTGCTGGAGAGCAGGTGCAAACGTGGTGACTATTTGGATGAAGCCAGGAGAAGAGTGTTACCAGATGAGGGCCGTGGCAGGAGTATGCATCCAGGAAGTTGAGGTGTGGTTATACACTGCCATGGTGAGGTATCAACTGTAGATTGATAGTTGTCTTAAGATACGGAGATTGTTTATGTGGTATTTAAACTTTTTTAATGGCATAATGTGGAGGAAGGAGAATGGGCACCAGTCTCCCAACAGAAATGAATATTCAAATTTTATCCTAAAAGCTTTCAGAGTCCATATATGTAGCTACTCAATGTATGTATCTACTGAGCATGTGAGTAGATAGCTCAGATTAAAGTTGGCTCACATCAGGGATTGAAATTTGGTTTCTACTTTAAGATTTGGTACCTTTCTGTTTTTATCATATGTGTGTATTAGAGTTTCATATATAGATATCGATGTGTATGTGCATGTATACATGTATATCTAATATATATTACCAATGTGAGGTAAAATATAGAATGCAATTAGAGGTATATTTTTCATGTAACCAAAACAGTTATTTTGACAATGATGAAGTTGTCATCAATATAAGAAAATAATCCTTAAAAATTTATCTTGACCTCACAACTACATGACTCTTCCCCATATCTCTTGCTTACAATAAGTTCACATTAGAGTTTCATCTGTTTTATGCTGCTAATGCAGGCGTACACACACACACACACACACACACACCCCTCTAGCAAGAGGCCAGTGTTTTCAGATCCTATTGATGTAGTTTGTTTCTAGTTCCAAGTGAATCTTCTATAAAATCTGCTAGAGGGAACACAAAGATAAACTGCTTTTACTCCTTTCATTCCATTTAACACTAAGGAAATATTGAACACTGAAGGGACTCTCAAACTATGTTGATGGATGAGGCAGATATTGAGTTTCCAAATTCTAAAGTCAATATTTACCTTGAGCAACAATATATCTTAATACTTCCTCAAGCAAGAAACCAATATAATATAGATCTCTGTTATCATATTATCTTGTCTATGTGTCATAGATTTGAGAGCATTAAAGTGTTTCAGAAATTATCCTGACAGTTTCCATCTGGAAATTTTCTATTACGGATATACTATAGAATATTTTAGTTTGTTTTATTTTTGAAAGATTATTACAAGAGTTCTGATTTTAACTGCTTAGCGTCTGTAACTAGTGATTAATACATCAAAATAATTACGTGATTTTCACTTCCTCTTTAGACATAATTTTATGAACTTTATATGATTTTACTCTCTTACTAAATCATGAAAATAAAGTTTCTATAATAATGCCTCAAGGTTTTAGGCATAACATATACTCTCTGTATATAGAGTGAGTGACTATTGATGCATATCCACAGATGCAAATAAAACTCAGGAGGAATACATCAGAAAAAAATCATGGGGTCCCATGGTTAATATGTATTAGTTTCCTAGGGCTATTGTAACAAATGACCAGGAACTTCGTGGCTTAAAAATTTATTTAGGAAGTCTATTCTCTCACAATTCTGGAGACAAGTCTGAAATCAAGGTATCCACAAAGTTAGATCCTTCTGTAGGTTCTGAGGGAGAATGTATTCCACACCTGTCTCCTAGCTTCTGGTTGTTGCCTGCAATGCTTGGTGTTTTTTGGTGTGTAAGATGCATCACTCCAATCTCTGCTTCTGTTTATCACATGGAATGATACTTGTGTGTGTTCTTTTCTGTGTCCCATCTTCATTGTTTACAAAGACACTGGTCATACTAAATATAGGGTCTCCTTTAATCTAGTATGGGCTCATTTTAACTTGATTACACTACAGAGAACTTATTTCCAAATAAGGTTATGTTTGCAAGTTTCAGGTGGACATGAATTTTGAGGGGACACTATTCAACTCAGTACAATATACAACTAGACTCGTGAGGTGGCTGGTCCACATGCACTGTGTAGAACTAGGCTCACTTACCAGCCCATATTAAATATACAGAATTAGTTTAGGCACTTCTATTTCTAGAAACATGATAGACTAGATAACTAATGAAATCCATTCAAAACTGGAAAATTAAAAATTATGAGTCAAATATTTATTAACGTGCTTTGAATTTATAGCTGAACTAGCAATAAAGGGAGGGGAATTCTCAGAGAACAAAATCACAAAAAAACATGACTCTGGCGAGGCCAACAAGAACTAAAGCCAACAGCTGCCCTTAAGACATCTGCCATTCCTTGTCTACAACTTTCCATTTTGAAAGTTCACATAAATGTGGGATGGAAAGAAAAGTCTAGGACCTGTGTGAGAAGAGAAGTTGGATGGATACCTTAATATGATGCCATGACCCAAAAGGAGATGTTATGAAAGATTGTCTCAGCCTTGGTTCTGGATAAGTAGAGGGAAAAAGAAAATCTCCCTGAAGAATTCCTAATCACAAACCAGAATTGAATTTAAAATAGTTACAAATTGGTAGTGTCCCAGATGCATGGCAAGAGGAAACTCCTCCCTGGAAGAAATAACCTTCAGCCTGGAGCTCAATGTCTTACCACAGGGTAAAGTCCTGTGGAAATTAAGCTCACAGTAAAAGCTATAAAAAACAATGAAACATGCCAGCATGAGAGTAAGAAATAATAACAAACAGAAACAGATTCAAGGAGACTGCAGATTTTAGCATTATAATAGTTGACGTTTAAGTTGACATTTCAACTTAAATAAGAATTATTTAGTTGGTTTAAAATTAAAAAGAAGGTACTTAAAATATGAAAAAGGAACAAGAGACTTTAAAAAAAGACCCAGAAGAATTTTTAAAAGAGCCAAATAGCCCTTCTAGGAATGAAAAAATAAAGTAACAATTACAATTAAAAATTCCTTCATAAACTAAACAGTACATGGGAAATAGTTGAAGTGAGAACTCGTGAGCTAGAAAATTTATCTGAAGGTTTTTTCCCATAATTCAGAGAGATGAAGAGGTTAACCATGAGAAAAAGAGAACGAAGAGATTCAGAAGGAGAAAACAGAGTATGAATGAGAAATGAAATTCAAAGAGCTATTGGATGAGATATCCAGAACTGTCTTAAAATACAAATAATTAGATTTAGAGAAGCAAAAAAAACCTTACTATGATGAATGAAAGGAAATATAAGGCACATTATAATGAAACTTCAGATAAATGAAGATAAAGAGAATATCTTAAAAGAAGCCAGAGGAAAAAAGACAAACTATGCCCACCCCCCACAATTAAAGACAAATAAAAATTAAACTGACACTTGACATTTTCAACTGCCACAATGGAAATCAGAATTATATCCTCATATAACCAAGAAAAATAATTGGCAATCTAAAATCATATACCTAGGGAAATCATTATTCAATGAGAGCATATTAAAAACAGTTTTTGGAAAACTGAGATGGTACAAACATTAGACCCTTGCTGAAGAAATTTTTTAGATTATATAGATGAAATTAGCAAAATGAATACAAAGAAAAGTTGAAAATACAAAAAGCAATGCTGAATAAAGAAAATCCAAAAAGATGAATCTAAACAAACTTTAGCTGTACAAGATATTAATGATATATGTTTTATGAGATTATAAAACAAAATACAGGGGCTTCCCTGATGGCACAGTGGTTAAGAATCCACCTGCCAATGCAGGGGACATGGGTTCGAGCCATGGTCCAGGAAGATCCCACATCCGTGGAGCAACTAAGCCCACGTGCCGCAACTACTTAGCCTGAGCTCTAAAGCCCGCGAGCCACAACTACTGAAGCCCGCATGCCTAGAGCCCGTGCTCCGCAACAAGAGAAGCCACCGCAATGAGAAGTCTGTGCACTGCAACGAAGAGTAGCCCCCGCTCACCACAACTAGAGAAGCCTGTGTGCAGCAATGAAGACCCAATGCAGCCAAAAAAATAATTAATTAATTTAAAAAGCTAAAATAAAAAAATAAAACAAAACACAATTAAAATACTGTACAACCTTATGAGTCATGAGGTTTCTAACTGGAATTAATATCTCTGAAGTTCCTTACGTTGTTTAAATGGAAGATGTAAATATATCTCCCAGTCAACAGAAAAGAGTAAAAACTGGGGAGCTGGGGTGGACAGGAGGCAGGGGGAATGTAAAAAGTAGGACAAAGAAAAACACATTAAAATGGTAGTAATCAATCCAAATTTTATTAGTAACCACATACCAAAACAAAACAAAAACAAAAAAGAACTATCCCACCTAAGTTATGTTTACAGAGGCATACCAAACATAAGGATCAATTTTGAAAGTAAATTCCTGGAACAGTATGCAGACACATGCAAGTCAAAGGAAGGCTAGAGAGCCTATAGTAATATCAGACCAAAATATTTTTAGGCAGCAGGCAGTACCAGGGAAACAGCTACACATTATTTAAATACAAGACAAATACTTGGGAAATCAGTCACAAAAAGAGAACACAATTAGGGTAGCTGGATTACGCCCAGGGAACTCAATGAGTTTTGTATAAACTTAGAGGTTCCAAAGTTTCCTTGAGGATGGATAGCTTGGCAACTTAGTTCTCAGAAATAATAGGCCTTCCTTTAGGTACCTAGTCTGCAAAGTGTTGTTAAGAATTGAAGTTGTCTTGAGACATAGCTTGGACTTGTCATGAGTCCCAGACTTTTAGTGCATATGGCAGAACAGGTATAAAATGAGAATGTTATTGATGGTGGGGAAAAGGGGAGATTTTACTGAAAGCTTTGGACTACGCTGCAATCAAAGTTAATAAAGAATGTATATTATTTAAACACAAGAGAAAAGTTATTCATCTAACCAAGAGAGCCGTGTGCTAGACTATTGGTTTGGAATTGGAAGTTACATCATCATATAAGACAGAACACTGTATATAGATTTCTCTTCTGCACCCTGAACTTCAGTATATTCGATCACAGATAGTATTACATCAAAAATTTTAAGGAAAGTTTTTTTTTTTAATTTTGATTTAAAAATCTCATCAGACAGGATTATCTTATATAGTTATAGATTAATCTCAAAACAGGTATATTTCTAGAGATCCTAGAGTCTTTGTGATGAGTTTTATTATTATTATTAATTTTAGTTATGGTTAAAGGTCATGCTTTATAAAATATTTAAGTAATATTTTTTAACGTTAACTTATGCTCTCCTGAAAATCATGGGAAAGTTCTTTGTATTTACATAAAGATTATGCCACCCATACTCACTACCTTACATTACCATTACTATTCTCATTACTTTAACATTCAGGATTTTCTAAGCTTAAATTGCTCAGAGAAATAATGTTGGTTTGCCTCAAACTGGTTTCCTACTGCATAACTAAAATGAAGTGAATAAAGCATTAAAATCCACCGAGAATAAATATCCAAGGATGAAGCTAAAATTTTCTAGTTATGAACCCATGATTTGATTTTTTCTTAGATAACTTGAGGTATGTTTGTTACTTTAAAGGAAATATCAAAGCTGCTTAAAAATAAAGTATGTTCTAGAGTCAGAACTACACAGAAACAGAAATGTAAATGTTTTGCTCTGTTTAACTAGTAATCATGTAAATGTAATTAAAAGACATATTGGGTTATTTCCTGTTCCTGTTAGCTAAGCTCATTCTTGGATTGTTTATAATGATACTAATTTGCATCAGCTTATTTAACATATGGGGCTTTTTTTCTCTAAGCAGGAAAAAAGCACTTAGAAAATTTTACTATTTCATTAAAGAAGTTTCACTAAAATGCCTTCGCAGATTGTCATTGTGAAGGGTAAAAGTAATCTTGAGAAATTTCTTTCAATTTCTGTTGTACATTTTTGTCTATATACAAAGATTTTTCCATTGGTTTCTTCAGGGAGTACACATCTGTTATAGCACACATATCTGGAGCACTGCTATTTCTCAAATTGAGTACATGTGTATTCATGTCTACATATACTCATCTTGATAGTTATAAATCAAAGGAAGCATTTCAAGAAGTCATCTGGTCCATCCTCACATCTCCAGGCATAACTGCCTTGGAAAGAGGCCAGAAAAGGAATGATTTGGCTTAGCATTAATAACATCAGAGAAAATGATTCCACACCCAGCGTAGTCGTCCTCTCTAGCATTCCAAACCTTAAAAGACTCCATTTCTACCCGCTCTAACTTAAATACTTTTTGACATTTTAGAAACCCACTAACTTTTGTGTCCCACGCTCATGATCACTATTTTCAACTACTCTGTAAAAACTAGTAAAATAATTTTTGCCGGCACTCTTTCTTCCCCAAGTCCTGTTTCTTTTCACTGATCTTTTTCTTTCTTTTTTTTTCACTGATCTTTTAAAACCAGAAAAACACTCTTCAAGTTCTTATTCATCTTTATTATAAAGATATTTACTATGTTTTTAACATGTATAAAAAATTGAGGACTGAGTGAAGCAGGGCTCTGAGTTGGAGAATTTTAAAAATTAGCCGATGAGTATAGGAGGAAGGGAAGATCATGGTAGTCATTTTCCTTAGATTTCTTAACCAAAAACTGACAGAATGTCACTTATTATTATGGCTCTACTGTAGTTTAAGTGTGGATGTATGTGTCAGACTACTTTCTCGAGTGCTGAGAATAAGCTCATATTTCTTCTAAGATATACTTATTGAGGTAGATATATAGATATAGCTATTGAACCAGATCTATCAAAAGTCCTCCATATTGCCCACAGTTTTTCAGTTATACAAATAAAAATCCTGTAATAAGAATAATGGCATAAACAATGAACTATAACAATGATTCATAAATTCTAATAACCAGGATGATATAATGTAAATTACAATTGTTTTGAGTTTTTCAATTTAATTTTTCAAAAACAAATGACTTTCCCTGAAAGAAAACTTTGATATTTTCCCTAAACTACTAGCCCTGTACATACCACATAAACCCTTCCTTTATGGTTTATAGTCCTTGATTTTCTCTTTATTGACATTCACTGAATCTTAGAACCGGCCAACTTAATAGAATACACTAAAACATAAATTTGTTTACTATGGGGAAAGCATTGTTAGGGACCACTTGAATTCAAAATGAGCAAGCAAATATAGTACTCAAGAGTGTATTCTCTGGTAGAAAAAATGTTTTTAAAAGCTACATATAAATATTTCATTTGCAAATGAGTGGCAGGAACTCAGCTAAATTGGACTAATCTGAGATTGAGAATTTTTTTGGCTCAAATAACTAAGGTGTCAGGCTACCGCATCACAAAATTCCTGGAGGTACCACTGATACAGAATACAAGTGAACATTGTTCCCTGTAGTTATGCAATACAGAATTCCTAAATCCAGGGTCAAAATTTTTTCATTAGAATTGGCCTTTTTTCTCTTCATCCTCATTTTTCTCAATTCCATTTTAATCTACGTTGACTTAATTCCCAGGCCAGTCCTCTTCATGACATTAATTCTGTCACTTACATGACTCTAGTAGGAGGTGAACACATCATTCTTTATAGTGTCAGAAAAATCCAGATGTTGATGCTTGATTGTTCTACCCTCCTCTCTTGGATCATAAGCCAGTTAACCATGGCCATGGGAATAGGTTAATCCTATGTGAATGTAATCCTAGAACCACATGGCCTAGGTAGTCACCTAATTTTAACTAGGCTGCCATTAACAGAAGCGTATGGAATGGATGGTGAGCAGGCAAGCAATATATACATATATATCAACTAAAGTACCTAAATATGATAAAGAAAAGAGGATGTAAGTGCTATGAGGGAGGTCTGAAGGTACTTCAGAAGAATGAAAAACAGAAATGATCTGCAAGTAGAGAGAATCAGGGAGAGTCTAATTGAATAGACAGTATTAAATCTATAGCATGAAAGATGCCTCAGATATTGACATTGAGGAACTAAAAAAGTGATGTTCCCAAGTGGGAAAAATAAAAACATGAGAAAGAACATTCAGTCAAGAAATAGTGGAGTAAAAACCGAAAACTGCCTGTTACATAATTATTCAAACTGTGATGAAACATAAAAAAAATAAGGTAAGAAAAAATTGATTCAAAAGGGCTTTGAATTTCACAATAAAATTTGGGACTGTAAGTAATGACTAGTCCATGATGGCTTTTAAGCAAGGGAGTACTGTGTTCAAATTTGAGATTTGAAAAGATTCATATTGAAACTGTTTATAAAAGGCATTGTGCCAGGGAAGGGCTATTTAGGAGGCTATGGCTGTAACCCAAGTAAAATAGAATGAGGCTGTGAACCAGGAAAGTGGTACTAAAAAGAGGAGTGAAATTTCACAGCTCTTTCAGGTAACTTTCCCTTGACCTCTGACCCTCATCTTTTCTATCACCTGGTATATGTGTATGAAATATTGGACCTCCTAATGAAAAACCCAATGACCTCTCTGAAATCTTATCTTCACTGAGTTCTTTTCATTATTTGTCACTGTAAACCAGTAATTCTTTTAAAAAATCATTTTTCTCTTGGCTCTCATGGTACTACACTATAATATAAAGATTAATTTTTATCTGTATCCCTCACTTCTACAAATATTCCTTTTATGAATCTCTCTCTCTCTCTCTCTCTCTCCCCCCCACTTCTCTCTATGTTCTCATTATTTTCTCACTCAGATATTCTTAGGTCAAACGCTCCCTCATCCATGAAGGCCCTTCTGATATGTCTGACCATGTATGCTAATTCCTTCTCTAAAGAGCCAGTGTACCTGATGTATGCTTGTCATGTCATATACTTTAATACATTCATTATTTTTTTGGTGAATGCAACAAATATTGATTAAGCCTTATGTGTTTAGGCTCTATGCTAGTAATTGAAAAATATAACATTAAACACACCACCATCATTCCCTGCTTTTATGGAACATTTATATCCAATTGTAACGTCCTTGTGTATAGACTGTGTATTTGTATCTAGCACAGGAATTGTCACATAGGGTTTTTGTAATAAATATTAGTTGGATAAATTAATTAATAAATGGATGAGTTATCAACTTTATTTTCTTTAATTGAAGTATTTTGAGTGTTCGTACATAAAACATTCACAGTATAAGATTCTAAAGACAGGGTTGTGCTTTACTCCCTTCCATACAGAAAGATGGATTCCATAAAACTCTTCAGTTAGCCTTAGTGACTGGTAATAACAAGATTGTCTTTACCTTAGACATGGTTTCCTAACCTTGACACTATTGACATTTTATTCCAGATAATTTTTTGTTGTGGGAGCTGTCCTGTGCATTATACATTCAGCATATATGTCCTCTGCCCACTAGATGCCAGTAGCACCCCCAGACATGGCAATCAAAAATGTCTTCAGACATTACTAAATATCCCTGGGGTGGAGAGGTGAGGGGTGCAAGAATTGTACTGCTTGGGAACAAATGACCTTAGTGATATAGAATTATCCCAAATCTGCTGGAACTGAAACAGGAGTCATTTTTTTTAAAAGAAATTTCCTGAGAAACTGACAATGTGTTTCAAATTAACTAACTACTTTTTCTGATTTGTGTGACTATTATGCAATAAGAAATATACAAACTTCCCCTTTGATTCTCTGTAAAGATAAATCCTTCCTTGCTCTCCACAAGACTGCCAGTCCCTGTCTCTCTTTGGGGAGAACTGAATGTGATTTCATATTTTCAAGTGAACTTGTCTGACAAGACTTGTCTCATGAAAAATAAAATTACTATACATAATGTGAAAAATAAAAATACATTAGGAAAAAAATGTTTGTTTTTCCCAAATCGTAATAAATTCCATACAGCCAAAGAATTTTGTAACAATAATGTGATTATTCTCAACAAGTAGGTTGTGCTAATGTTGTTTTGCTTTTCTCTGAGATAAAAAACTGAAAGGTTTTCTTAGAAAATTTAATTGATAAGCACTTTGTGACATAAAAATATCAAATATATTCCAGGCATTTTTGAACTTTCATTTAAATAAAGGCACAAGAATATTTTATATTAGTTACCACTGTCTTGAAAAAGAAAACAAACACAGAATAAATGGAAATGTAGAGAGTAATATTTATCTTGCAAATGTAGCTTCGAAGGTAACAATTTGGAATTTTTTCAATCACATTTATATGTCCACTTGATTGTTTTCCCACAGTGGATTTAAAGAGTTCAAATAACAATTCCCTGGGCAGAGCAATTTTGCATGTGCAGTTATATCTCCTATAATGAAGAAAACAGAGCTAAAGGATGATGTTCCTATCATTTAGAGCCATTTTCTTTCACCTAAATAAAAAGAAAAAAAAGAAACTTAGTCTGTAAGACAGGAAAAAGATAGAAAAAAGTACAATGTGTTGAGCAATGGCAATTATGACACACTGATTATTATATTTTCTATATTTAGGAGAAAATGCAAAATAAATGAAATACCTGGCAAGCCTGAATAATGACCGGGGGGCACTATTCCACTGCAGGTCTCCAAAGATTTCATTAAATGCCATGAAACCGTTTGCATCTGGTTTGGGCTCCAGAAGACAAGCACGGGTTAGAAATAGGGATGATGGTATGCATTGTCCTTTAGAAGCTATAATTTTCTGAACTGAAGTATCTTCATTTAATCCAACAAGAAACATGATCTTGAGGCCCATTTTAAACAGATGTTCAAACAGCTTTAGATCAGTGAATCAATTTAGATTTGTGATGCAACACCTTTTTCTTCTTACTAAAATTGTCCTAGTTTTCTTGTGCTGTTAATTGGACTCTTTTAAAATACTTAATTTTGACTAATCAGCTGGGCTGCTACAACTATACATGTAGAAGGGTATCTAAAATATAGACAAATAAAATATAGATTAAAATAACAGTCCTATTTATGATTTATGCATCTTCAGGGAATTCCCTTAGTAGTCAAAACAACTTTGCTAGAATCTTTAAAATATCTTTCTTTTCAGAAGAACATTGTCACAGGATTTATTTTTATCTTTGTCACTTAACAACTATTATGTATTTTCCAACTACAGTAAGTCACTCTAAGGTAAAACAAGCTTATAAATGTATAAGAAATTAATTCAGCACCCTGCATTAATAGTCATATAACTACATATTTGGTTGAAGATGAAGACCAACAAAGTCTATTTTAACAGAACTTTCTAAAAAAACTTCCATATTATTGTACACTTAGAACTTTAAAGTAAGTTCCCATGTAACATACATTTTGTTAATTTATTTTATGTGTTTCTCTTACCTAAAATGTAAAAAATTCAGTGAGGTTCCAGAGTTTTGTCTATGGTTATTGCTTTAGACCTTATATGTATCAAAACACCTGGTACATATTTGGTGCATAATAACTATTTGCTGAGTGAGTGAATAAAGTCTACTCAAATATGACTACAGAAAAAAGTGAAAGTTTTCCCTCATTTAAAAAGATATAAATGCCAAGGTCTAACATGAAACCAGTTTTACTTGTAAATCCAAACTTTTAATGTACCATAGGTTTTACATTCAGATCAATCTGAGTATAAATCTTGATTGTTGCCACAGACTTTCTGTAACCTTAAGCAAGTAACTTAACCTCTCTGAGTTTTTATTTCTTTGTCTGTAAAATATAGCATCTACAAAAGTACCTGACAAAAGGTAGCTATTCAAATAAAAGCTATTTGCATTCCCTTTCAGAAATTTTGGGAAATCACTTAAAGGGAAAAATACTACTAGTATATGCCAAATGGAAATAGAGTAGTATTTTATGGTATGTCCTTTTAATACTTACACCACTGAAGTAGCTGAGAAATTATGTATTTTCTCATCCCAAGCAAAAAAATAAACTATCACCCTCTTAAATTGACCTGTTCCACGTGTAGTCTTGCATATAGTAGGCCTACTGTGTAGTTGATGTGGTTTCACGTTAGACTTTGTGCCTTGTGTAATTTTAGCAATAGGAGTGTTATGCCAACTGTCAGAGCACATTAATCTATTCTGACACCAAAGAGGGAAGAGTATTTTTGAACAGTTTTCTTAAGGTGATATAAAATAAACACCTAGAGTCACGTGAAACCCTTTCTACTTTGTCTTTTCCATCAGTGAAGTTCTTTAATTAAATTTAAGACAAGTAGGAAGAAAAGAAATTATGCAGATAGAGAGCAGCTGTTTTGTAGGAGTGACGTTGAAGTCAGTCAAACTGGGTTCTAATCTAGGATTTACTACGTAATAGCTGGACAAAATTAATCAAATTATTTAACCTCAACCTTCCCAAATCTTATTATCTTTACCTGCCATAGTCCCTTCAGCACAGTATATGCTGGATTATTTAAATTTTTTGAGGAAATATGTAAAACATCAGTGTCCAAATCTTATTTGATATTTAATAAATTGTAGTTATTACTATTGTCTACCTACACCTATGCCTTCATGTCTAGCATATAATAGAATTCTACAGCTAAAGCCAAGACTGATAAGCTAAGGGCATTTTATTGTCTTGGTGGCAGTTCCCAATGACTCACTCTGTGTTCATGCTCCTTCTTGGTTTATTCTTTCATCAAACTCCTGGCCCTCAGATTATATTTTATTTTTTGATGCTATATTGCCCATCGCACTTGCCCTCCTTTACTTCAATATTTTATTTTTTGATGCTATATTGCCCATCGCACTTGCCCTCCTTTACTTCAAGAGATGCTGGGAAACATAATTCTAGCAGTTTTCCTATAAAAAAAAAGAATGTGGACTTTAGTAAACAATCTTTACCACAACTGTTAGATCTAGCTTTTAATGATCTATCGTATGTCTAGTTTTGTCATCTATCAGTTTCCTTCTGCTCTAAACTCAATTAGCTTCTTTCTTTGCCCCAAACATTTTTGTGGCATTGAATTTGCTGTTTCTTCTTGCCTGGAGTATTCTACCTCTAGATTACTCATTTCTGGATCTTTCTGATCCTTCAGATCTCAGCTCCAATGTCAACCCTGGGAGCCATTTTTGATTTTCCATTCTAGATATTAACTCACAGATACTGCCTTTCTTAGCACCTTGTTTAACTGCCCTGAAAGCACTTACCTTTCTGCAATGACTTCTGAGGCTGACTACTGGAGTTAGGACAAATTTCATAGATTAAGGGCACAGTCCTTCACAAATCTGCCATCACTTCAGACACCAGCCGCAAGCTTGGGGTTCCTAAGCCACCTACAATTTCTGTCAAACTAGCTGCTACCAAGTTGGGGGTTCCCATTACCCCTTCATGTTTGATAATTCACAAGAACAAACCACAGAACTGAGAAGAGTGCTATACTTACTATTTCAGTTTTATTATAGCAAAAAGGATACAAATAAAGATCAGCTAAAAGAAGAGACACATAACGTGAGGTCTGGGAGGATCCCAAATGCAAATCCACTGGTTCCCTCTCCCTAGGGAGTCAGGACAAGTCACCCTCCCTGCACATAAACGTGTATTACCAACCAGAGAAGCTCATCCAAGCTTTGTTTTCCAGTTTTATTGGGATTTTACTACATTTGTTGGAGGTTCATTGATTGAGTCATTGGTCATATGATTGAATTCAATCTCTTAGCCTCTCTCCTCCTCTCAGAAATCAGCTGCTCTCAATGAGCTCAAAACCCAAAGCTCTAATCGCATGGCTAGTCTTTCTGGCATGGCCAGCGCTTATTCTGAATCTTCTCATTTATGCAAACTATCTGGGGGTCCACCATAAATCATTTCATTAGCATAAACTATCAGTATCTACCATGAAAAACAAAGACACTCCCATCACTTAGGAAAAGGATTGAGGCTCCTTCTCAGGAACTGAGGCAAAGGCTAGCCATATTCTTTATTATACAACACTTTCCCTGAAAAGATTCTGTGCATTTAGTTTTCAGTCTCTACTCTTCCTGAGCATAAGTTTCATGAGGCCAAAAACTTTTTCTGCTCTGTTAGTGCAGAAGAGTAACTGGCAAATAGTAAGTGCTAAATAAATATTTATGAATGAAAAAAACTATGAATTGTCAGTTCTGGCCTGGACAGTTCAATGGAAAGTTGTTGGTAATCAGTTGGTTCTTAAGACAACTTGAAGCAGTGATGTGTGGACCCTAAAATAATAGCTTCATTGAAGTTTTAATTATGGAGAGAAATTTGTCTTTGCTCATCGTTGTCTGGTCTTGAATCTCAGTTCTACTACTTACACACTGTGTAGACTACTCTGTGCTTCCTTTTCCAATTTCAACACAGTGATAATAATTCTTTCTACCTCTTAGTGAGGATCAAATGAGATGTCATCTAAAAAGCTGTTAAAATCTTTAATATTAAAATCTTTAATAATCATTATTTATTGTTGAGAACACTGTGATTATTGTGTAGAAAGGTGTAAAGTCATTGAAATGGAAGAGTCACTGAAGTAAATCAAGCATCATTATTAACCTTACAGAGATCAGTACAATCTAACCAAAAGCATTCATTAAATAACTTTGCTGTGCACACAGAAGCGCTTAATTAATAAGTTATTTAATTTAATTTGAAATTCACTATACTAGATGTGCTGTGGGAAAGTCAGATGGCCTGTCCCTTAAAACTATACAACATAGCTAGAGGAAGAAAAAAGATTGACATCAGGATTATACCAGAATGCCCTTGAAAGCAGGGGATGTGTTTATTCAGATTTGTCTCTCCCCAGTATCTTAACTGGTACCTGACAGTAGGACCTAACTAAATGAAGTAAATTTAAGAGATTAGATACATTGAATAAATGTATATATTATATGTTAAAATGTGTGTACTATATTAGGTTATATATATTTATGAAATTACTACCATGAAAATGGTTTCCAAATCACAAAAAGGTTGGGAAATTCAATGTTGGACCTTTTCATTTTAAATCTTCAACTGTTGACTATGACAATATTAAAATTTAATGTCTAAAAACAAAAGATGCATTAATAATAAAAGTTTTATTTTAGCAGTTTCAAAAAGCCATTCTTAAATATGTAGTCTTTACTTTTATAATTAAAAAAGACTAAAAAACAAAAGCTAATAACTACTTTTTTGTTTACATATCATACAAAACTGACAAATTTTATTTCTCATAAAATTAAAAATGCTTGACCTCATTTAGGAAAATCACATTTTCTCCTTTCTATACCAAGAATTTTATATTGAATTTTATTTCAGAGCAAATAGGCATTGCATTTTGAATGCTATAAAGAGGTTCTGCAGACTTCTTAATTCATGCAATAGGTATTTATTGAATGCCTAATATGTGCCAGACGTGCTCCCAGATGCTAAGATATACATTGAACAATGCAAGAAAAAATTCCATTCCTCATGGAGCTTTCATTCAAATCATGATACTACTTTGGGGGAAAAAATCTATAATTTAACCAACATAAAGCCATATATCATTTTCACCTTATCATTCTGTACTACTCAGTATTTCTTCGATATCTGGACATTTATTTTATGCCATCTAAGTGTGAAATATGTACTGAATCCTGAAAATACTATATTGAAAAGGGGATAACTGATCTGTGTCATGATGAAACAAAGAAATTACAGAACAGAATTTCAAGGATAATAGAATTTTTAAATGGCTCTGCAAATAATGACTTGATTAAAGTTTTAATTACAGTGAGAAATATATCTTCACACTTTGTTAAATTTGAAAGGAGCTACCTTAGGAAGGACCTTTTTTTAAATTTATTTAAAGAGAAAGATGCTGAGTTTCTAAAAGATTACATTATTTGCTCTGGTTAAAGATAGAAATAAAGATAAAACACATCTCCTGAGTCCGAAGCCAATATTCTCTCTGGTGTAACACCCTCTTTTCAGTTCCTCATGAAAACACAAGCTCCACAGTATGTTTGGAAAGATTCAACCCTAGTATCTCCATGTCTTGAAAATGTTGAGCAGATTAATTAGCCTACTTTCCAGACTGATTTTTCTTTTTTTCTTTTGCAAATGTGTGTTCTTTGGAACAAGGGTGGAAGAAAAAGGAGCTCATGCCCCACTCAGTGAAGTTCAAATTTTAGGATTCTAAAAAGATTACAGAAACAAAACAGTCTGGGCACCATTGTGAGTGTCCAGCTTCAGCTGAGTGGATTAGAACTCTAAGTAAACCAGAAAGAAAATGATCTCCTTTCAGCATCCCAATAATACGTTTTATATTTTCAGGTTGAAACAGTGATAATCGGGGCTTCTTTGTCTTTTAATTCAAGTAGGGTTGCCAGTTAAATTTGAATTTCAGATAAACGATGAATAATCTTTTGTAAAAGAATGTTCCATGAAATATTTTTATCTGCTAAAATTACCAATCCTACTACAAAAAAAAAAAGAAATTGCAATTGTTCTAGTCAGTGAAAGATTTTTTAAGAAAATTTTAAAACAGAAAAAGAATTCTATAGTATTTTTCTGACACACTCATGCTGACATTTAAAAAGAAGGGGAGGGGGCAACAAAAGTATTGGAATAGTTAGTAGTTGTTTATCTGACTCAGGACTCTGGTACCAAGACACCCATAGACACTTGGTTCAGCTTCATTGTGAAGTGCTGCACATCAAGATTTCCTCAGAACTTTCTCAGTGAACTGTTGTTTTGCCTGGTATTGA
The DNA here is from genome assembly GCF_003676395.1 of Aethalodelphis obliquidens. Taxonomy (NCBI): domain Eukaryota; kingdom Metazoa; phylum Chordata; class Mammalia; order Artiodactyla; family Delphinidae; genus Aethalodelphis; species Aethalodelphis obliquidens. The sequence continues at coordinate 30,438,041 of NW_020837952.1, forward strand.
TTTTGCATCTGTATTTTGGGTGAATCAAGTTGAGTTGCTCCCAGTTTTCTACACATTTAGCATTTATATTTGTATACTGACTGAGCCTGACCAACAAAATAAATATGCCTTCATCTTCCACTGTCAATTTCTCCTCAGCTGAACTGTACCTGGGGGCAGAATAGTGAATAATTTTACAATGAACAACTTGTGTGAACTCTTTTCTAAATATTGTTCTATGGCAAATTTTCATAGTCGCTCTTGATGATTTTATCACCATAGAGAAATATGCCCTATGGCATGTTGAACCTGCTAATTTAAAAAAATTAACATTAAAATTTAGACTGGGAATTATATTTTCAGTTGCCTATGTTATTCAAAAGCATATACCTGAAGAGATCAAAGTGCCAATGGTCTTTGGTAAGCAACATGCTCATTTATTTTCATAATAAACAAACCTGAATTCTCAAGGATAAATCAATACTGATAGAAAAAGTTGCTTATTTAATGGAACATCTTCTGTTACATAATTCTATTTAATATCTAGTATTACCAAATTTAAAATATTATAATTTTATTGATGATCTATAGCAGTGAATGTTTTCCTTTACCTTCTTTAAAGAATAAAAGTTAAATCAGCTACAGTCTCACATAAAGTATAATGTTACATTTGTACCTTCATTAAAAAACACACACACATATTTATAAAACTGAAAGGGATGCTGCTATGTCCAAAAAAACAAAAAAAAACCCATTTGAAAATACATTAGGAAACTAAAATAAAATGAACTTTAAGGAATCTCTCTGAAAATACCTTGACCCAATTGCTGAACACGGACAGCTGCCTTTCTTCATGAAGATATGAGCTGATTATAGCCAGAGAATCCCATTCACCTGTCTTGACATCAAACAAAATGATCAGAGATAGAGGACATGTAGAAGAATCACCCACAAGATTGATAAAATAACCATAGGAAAAAGCAAGACTCCTGGCATTTTCAAGAACTGGTTTTCAGTCTAGGAAAAATAAATATTGTAGGTAACAGAGAATATGAACTTACATTCATTCATCAGCTGAATTAGATAAGAATGTAGTGTTTAGGGACTTACGTGGTGGTCCAGTGGTAAAGAATCTGCCTTACAATGCAGGGGACAGGAGTTCGATCCCTGGTCAGGGAACTAAGATCCCACATGCCGCTGGGCAACTAAGCCTGTGCACCACAACTACTGAGCTTGCACACCTCAACCAGAGCCCGCGTGCTGCAAGCTACAGAGCCCACGCACTCTGGACCCCACACGCCACAACTACAGAGTCCATGCGCCCTGGAGCTTGTGCACCACACAAGAGAGAGAAAACCCACACGCCATAACTAGAGAGAAGCCCGCGCACGGCAGTGAAAGATCGTGCGTGCCTCAGTGAAGATCCCACATGCCACAACTGTGACCCAATGCAGCCAAAAAATACATAAAATAAAATAAATAAATAATAAATAAATCTTTTTAAAAAATGTAGTGTTTACACAATTGGAAATTTCCCAGTTTTACTCTATGGCAATGGTGAAAACCTTGGCACCTCTCTCTGAAGAGTATTCAAACTCATTATAAATTACTTATCAAACAACAGATGTAAATTGCCTGCCAGAGCATCTTAGGCAGTGCCTCCATTTTGGCTTGAATATCTCTAAAGGGAATAGATCTTTCAAATCTATTCCAAACAGCCTAACACTTGAGCTCTTCTTAATGGGAGAAAAGAAACACCTTGTAATAAACAAAATATAGAAAATGGTGCACTCCCAAATCTCTAGGTCAAAAAACATGTTTTATTTCCTCTTTAGTTAATAGGCATACAATTTATATAAAAAATAATCACAGGGCTTCCCTGGTGGCGCAGTGGTTGAGAATCCGCCTGCCGATGCAGGGGACACGGTTTCGTGCCCCGGTCCAGGAAGATCCCACGTGCCGCGGAGCGGCTGGGCCCATGAGCCATGGCCGCCGAGCCTGCGCGTCCGGAGCCTGTGTTCCACAATGGGAGAGGCCACAACAGTGAGAGGCCCTCGTACCGCAAAAAAAAATAAAAATAAAAATAATCACAGTGTAAATATTCAACTGAAGGAACAACCAATGTGCAGTCGGGGAAAAGGCAGAGTTGAAACTTGAGATATAATTTACTGAAATTGTGCTCCATTTGATTTGAGTGTGGAGAGATCAAGTATTGTTCCTAACAGAGAATAATGAACATAACAGAGAAACTATGGAAGTTTTAGCGTACAGCTGTAGAAATAGCCATGAAATGAATGGATGTTTTTGTTTCATTTCAACATTGTCTGAATTGGTTATATACTAAACACAGTATTCAGAACCACAACCACAAATAGAATAATTCATGGAAATTATTCATAGAAAAATTGTGGTAGTACAGCTATAAATCAATAATTAATAACAATTTGCAATTTCTCTAATGCTCTAGAAAATCTACTCTAGGACACTCACAGTAAAATATCCATCTAGGTAACCATTTCTTTCACCACTGTGCCTAGTATACTCCCTGGAAAATTCAATAAATAATTGTTTAATGAATGCATAAGTGAGTTGTGAAATAGCAGAAGAGAGAGTAATTAGTTCTGCCTGGGAGAAGTCTAGAAAGGTTTCAAAGAGAAGTTGACCTTTGATTTGGGTCTTGAAAGATAAATAAAACATTAACAAGCAGTCATAAAGAGCAGAGCATCCAAGCCAGAAGCAACAACAGCAAAATATGTTCAATTTCCTGCTATACTCAGGAATAGTATTTGGTCTGGTTTTTTGAGCTGTAAGTTGTATATGGAAGTTGAGAGGTCCATGGTAGAAGATGATATGAAAATGTAGATTAAAGGCAGATTGTAACATGATCTGAATTCAGGTCAGTTTTTATTTATATAACAGTAAGTTCATACAATTTATTTAAACTTTCTGGGCTTAAATTAATATTAATATTTTAACATATTCATTCATTTAACATCTATTGATCAGGTCTCACTATGAGGCAGACACTGGTCTAACCACAGGGGCACAGTCTCAAACAAAACAGATGAAAGCCCATTCTTATGTGGCCAGTATAGCCTAATGTATGTGATAGGTGGTTAGGGAGACAGAAACAAGCAAAGGTACCAAAAGTCTATAATATTTATTTATTTAGCCAATATTTGTTGAGCACCTCTGTGTGCCAATCACCATTTAAATCACACAAAAATCCTTGTACTACAGATTTATTATTTATTAGATTTTTTAAAACGTTAAGGAAAATAAAAGCAGGATATGGAGCTAGAGAGTTACTGAAACCAGTTTTGGAAAGTTGGCTATTTTTAATAGAATCATCAACAAAGACCCCTTAAGAAAAGAGGACATTTGAGCAGAGACTTTAAAAAGGTGAGGAAGAAGAGTCAAAAGAACATGGTAGAAGTAACCCAAAACTGGAGTAACTTTGTTGTGGTCCAGAAGAGTCTGTGGATAATGTGGCTGAAGTAAATCAGATGAGGGAATGAGAGGAGCTAAGGTCACAGAATTATCTGGGGCCATGATAATGAGTTCCTTGTAAGCCAGTGGAGTAAAATGAGGACATATTACTCATATAACCTCATATAAAATAATCTCATATAAAATGAGGGTTTTGAGCACGGAAGTAAGGATCTGATTTATTAATTTACATAATCCAATTGCTGTGTTGAAAAGGGTTAAAGAGAGCTAAGTATAGAAAGAGAGAAGTGAATTAGATGTAATTGTAATAATGCTGGTAGGAGACACAGTGGATTGGTCACACTGTAGACGACTTTCAAAGGTAGAATCAGCAGGATTTATTGATAAACTGGTTGTGAAGAATGAGAAAAAGGAAATATCAAGGGATGCACTTGATACAGTGCATCAAGGATGATCTGAGCAAATGGAAAAACAAGAGTTGCCATATACTCAGGAATGAGCATTTTTGTGAGGAAAAGAACAGAAGTGAAGTTTTGTAAACATTAATATTGGGGGGGTGTACCAGTATATTCAAATTTTTTAAAAGGTAAATAGGCAGTTGAAATATTTAAATGTGGAATTCAGGAGAGTGCACTTGGCTGAATGTGTAAATTTGAAGTAATCAGCATTCAGATGGTATTTACATATATACTCTGGATTAGGTCAAAATAGATTAATTGTAGATTATTTTTAATTGTAGATTTATTATGTAGATTAATTGTACATAAATCTAGATTTATGTAGATTAATTGTAGATTTATGTAGATTAATTGTAATTATGTAGATTATTATGTAGATTAATTGTAGATTTATTATGTAGATTAATTGTAGTTCTACAGGGACTGAGCCTGTAGAACTGCATTATTTAGAAGTCAGGAAAACAAGGAGAAAACTGCAAAGAAGAAATATGTAGGTAGTAAAGTAAGAGAACTACATGAGATTGATATTCTCTATTCAAACGCTAAAAGGGTTCCAAATAGTGGTGTGGTTAGCAGGTTAAGGGCTGCTGACTGGTTAAATAAGATGTGGAATGAAAATTGACCCTTGAATTCCATAATGTAGAGATCACTGGTCACCTTGACAAGAGTGGTGTCAGTGGAATGATAGTGACAAAAAATATATATTGGAGTGGGTAATATGAGAATGGGAGGAGAATACTGAAACTCTCCAGAGAAATTTAGAGAATTGGTGTGTTAGATCAAGGGAGTGTGGGGTTAAGGGAGAAGTATTTTAAGAAAAAAGCTAACATAATATGTTTGTGTTTTGATGGAAGAAAGAGCAGAGAGGGAATATTGATGACACAGAAAAGAAAGTGAAAAAAATCATAAGTGATGTCCTTGAAGAGGTGAGAGGGGATGAGATGAACAAGTGGAAGAAGTGGCCTGAGAGCAAGAATGGTTCATTCTTTGCAATTAAAAGAAGAAGAAATATGTAGGTACTGACTCAGATAGAATGATAGATTTAGTGATAGAATTTTTAGAAATCCTCTTCTAATTGCATCTATCTCAGTAATTGAGAAGCAAAGTTATCAGCTGAGAGTGAGGAAAGGGAAGGGTTGTGAAATAGTCATGTAAAAAGTAGGAGAGTAAACTGATGAGGGAAATGTAGTAAAATTGCCTGGCAGTGCTAAGGGCCCACTTGAGATTCCTGGTCATGAATTTAAAGTGAGATCAGCCAGCATGGTTTTCTGTTTTTCTGTAGCTATTGTCAACTTCTGTCATGGAGTAGAGTAGGTGGTGAAATGAATTAAAAGATGAATTGCAGTTATTATAACAGTTGCTGAGGTTGCTACAGGATTCAAGTAACCAAACATATGTGAAAGAACTTTGAAAGCTGTAAACTATCATAGAGTTATACTTCATCACTGGGGTCCAATACCGTAAGGTCCCATGTAGTAGCTTTGCTTTATGAATGCAAGTCAGAGTGCCATTATTGGTGCCAATCTTTAAAGTAAATCAAAGATGCCTAGTAGTCTCACGAGTCTTGAAGCCTGTACCTGACAGATCATAAAGTAAATTAAATTTCACATTACTAGATGAGAAGAATTAAAAGGACCTGGCCAAGAATGTACGTATATGACTGAGACAAAGGCTGTGGCATTTTCATTTTTCAGGATGCTTGCAAGCTCCCTTGAAGCCAGTATTACTGTGGGAATCTAACCGACAAGCTTTGCTTTAGGATTTAAAATGTCCATGCTTTCTCTTATATGTCATGTTAATAAGTTTCCTTCCATGAAAAAAAAAAGATGCTTTTGCCAGTTATTTCCCTGAAGATTCCTCTGTGAAACAAGTGTTGCACTCCAAGAAATTCTTTTCATATTGCAAGATTAGATCAATTTCATTCATTACCATCACCCTTGGCAATCCCTGTACAACTTTTTGGAATAATTGAGTAATTCAACAAATTCAGCAATGGCTTCAGCTTTCCCATAACTGAAGAATGGTTCTTTATACTCTTCATTTTTCACTCAGAGCTTTGGGAAGGGAATTGCAATTTTAAAGGAAAGAAAGAATATACATTTGATTGAATGGATTTTCAGTATTTGGTTTGAAAATAAGATCTTTCTGAGCAAATAACATTTTCTCATTCCTTTTCAATCGCTTTTCTTTTAAACTTCCTACATTGCCTCTTAGTTTCATATATTCCTTTATATTTAAACACATGCTCTTTCTCAGACAATTACATTTACTTATTTTAGGACTACATTAAAATTGGTGTTTAGTTTTTTAAACAATTTTTGAAAACATCTGATTATTAATATTATAAAAAATCAATATGATTTGAAAATTGGTCATGATCAAGCAAATTCTTAAAATTGCTTTAACTAAGATGCACCGTTAGGTACCAGTGTAACTAGTGTAACTCAAATATAAATTCCTAAGATCAATCATCAAGAGAAAAAGAAAAGAAGAAGAAGAAAGAAAGAAAACGAATTACTATGTACTTATGAGCTTTACATAGGAACAAAAACAATTAGTTATGTATGTTGTGATCCCAAACTTAGCTTTGTAAATTTTAATAAATAGTTGAGGAAATAATTTGATTTAGTCCAAACTTCAGTAATTATAGATGTAATTCTTATTGAGGTTTTATTTTGGTATGTATAACTAGGTATTTTCTATGAGATTAATGTATTATAGTTCTGTGACCAATCAGGGAAAAATATAAAATTGATTTCAAATGAATAATAAAGTTAAAAAGAAGTAAGAATTTTTCTTCTCAAAATATTGACTCTATTTGAAATTTAAAAATCTTAAATTGCTAAGAAGTAAGAGCATGGCATCATATACTGTATTGGAAATGATGCAAAGAATCACAAACCTGGAAGAAGCTCATAACAGTTCCTCCTCTTTTTAAGAAAATGAGGATAACAGGTATCCCAGAGAGGGAGGAGAGAAGAGGCTTTAATTAAAGAAATAATAGCTGAGAACTTCACAAACCAGGGGAAGGAACTGGATACAAAAGTCCATAGAGCTAAGAGACCACCTAATTACTTCAGCACAAAAAGACCTTCTCCAAGACACATTATATTAAAACTGTCAAAAGTCAATGATCAAGAATTTTAAAGGTAATCAGAAAAAAAGGATGGCAAGCAACAAAGGAACCCCCAAAAGCTATCAGCAGATTTCTCAGCAGAAACTCTATAGGCCAGGAAATTGGAATGACATACTCAAAATATTAAAAGATAAAAACTGTCAGCCAAGAATACTGACATCTAGCAGTGTTACCATTCAGATATGAGGAAAAAACAAAGGCTTTCTCAGTCAAACAAAACTGAGGGAGTTCATCACCACTAGACCTGCCTTATAAGAAATGTTGAAAGGAGCTCTTCTTCCTGAACCAAAAAGGCAAATGTATACAAAACTTTGAGTAAGGTGATATAAATAGATTGACAGAACCAGAAAATTGCAACTCTATATATCAGAATAAGTTTTAAAAATATTATAGCATGAAGATTAAAGGGAAAAAAATCAGTAAAAATAACTATAGCATTACTTCAGTTTGGTAACAACCTCACAACATAAAAAGGAATAAGTTGAGACAACAAAAACATAAAAGAATGAAAAGGATAGAACTTGTATAGGCAAATGAAGGTAAGATGCTATCAGCAGAAAAAGAACTATTTTATTTATGAGACATTTTATACAAACCTCATGATAAACACAAAACATAAATCTAGAGGAGAGACACAAAACATTAAAAAAATGAGGAAACAGAAACATCGTAGAAAACCACCAAACTAAAATATCAGACAGAAACATAAGGTAAAAGAAATGGGGAGATATAAAGCAGCCATAAAACAAAAGATAAAATGGCGGTACTAAGTCCTCATTTACCAGTAATCACTGTAAATGTAAATGGATTGAAATCACCAATCAAAAGACACACAGTGACTAGATAGATGAAAAAAAAAAACAAGACTCAACTGTGTGCTGCCTCCAGGAGACTCATCTCAACTCTAATGACAAACCTAGGCTTAAAGTGAAGGGATGGAAGATGATACTCCAAGGGAATGGCAACGAAAGTTGCCATTGCAGGTGCAGCCATACTCATTTTAGACAAAATAGATTTTAAGCCAAAAATGGTAACAAAAGAAAAAATGAATAATATATAATGATAAAGGAGACAATTCATCAAAAAGACATAGCAATTACTAATATATATGCACCTAACATAGGAGCACCAAAATATATAAAGCAATTAGTGTCAAACCTAAAGAGAGAAATTGTCAGCAACACAGTAATTTCAGGGGACTCTAACAGCCCACTTACATCAATGAGTAGATCATCCAGACAGAAAATCAACAAGGAAACAGCCTCCTTAAATAAAACATTAGGCCAGATGGACTTAATAAATTTATACAGAACGTTCCATCCAAATAAGGCAGAATACATTCTTCTCAAGTGCAAATGGAACATTCTCAAGGCTGAACCATATGCTGGGATGTAAAACAAATCTCAATAAATTTAATAAGATTGCAATCATGTCAAGCATCTTTTTGAACCACAATGGTATGAAACTAGAAACAACTACAGGAAGAAAGCTGGAAAAAAACCCCCAAATATGTGGAGACTAAACAACATGCTACTAAACAACAATTGGGTCAATGAAGAAACCAAGGAAGAAATAAAAAAATACCTAAAGACAAATGAAAATGTGACAAAGCAAAATTATGGGATTCAGCAAAAGCAGTACTAAGAGGGACGTTTATAGCAATACAGGCCTACCTCAAGAAATGAAAAATCTCAAACAATCTATACTTATACCTAAAGGAACTAGAGAAAAAGAACAAACAAAGCCCAAACTCAGTAGAAGGAAGAAAATAATAAAGATCACAGCAGAAATAAATGAAATAGAGACTTAAAAGACAGTAGAAAAAAAAAATCAATGAAACTAAGAGTTGGTTCTTTGAAAAGATAAACAAAATTGACAAACCTTTAGGTAGACTCACAAAGAAAAAAAGAGATAGGCTCAGATAAGTCAAATCAGAAATTAAAGAGGAGAAATTACAATAGATACCACAGAAATACGAAAGATCATAAGAGAATACTATGAACAGCTATACACCAACAAATTGGACAACCTAAAAGAAATTAATAACCATTATACCATACACAAAAATCAACTCAAAAATATTTGAATGTAAGACCTGAAACCATAAAACTCCTAGAAGAATACATAGGAAATACATTATTTGACATCAATCTTAGTAATATCTTTCTGGATATGTCTCCTCAGGCGAGGGAAACCAGTGCAAAAATATACAAATAGGACTATATCAAACTAAAAAAGCACTTCTGCCTAGCAAAGGAAACCATCAACAAAATGAAAAGACAACCTACTGAATGGGAGAATATATTTGCAAATCAGATATCTGATAAAAGGTTAGTAAGGAGTCTGTCATACAGAGTGAAGTAAGTCAGAGAAAAACAAATGCTAACGCATATATATCGAATCTAAAAAAAAAAATGGTACCGATGAATCTAGTGGCAGAGCAGGAATAAATACGCAGACATAGAGAATATACTTGAGGACGCGGTGGGAGGGGAGGGGGAAGCTGGAGCGAAGTGAGAAAAGCATCGACATATATATAATACCAAATGTAAAATAGATAGCTAGTGGGAAGCAGCAGCATAGCACAGGAAGATCAGCTCAGTGCTTTGCGATGACCTAGGGAGGTGAGATAGTGAGGGTGGGAGGGATGCTCAAGAGAGGGGATATGGGGATATATGTATGCATATGGCTGATTCACTCTGTTATACAACAGAAACTAACACAGCATTGTGAAGCAATTATACTCCAATAAAGGTGTATAAAAATATATATATATAAAGAACTCACATAGCTCAACAACAAAAAACAACTTGATTAAAAATGGGCAGAGAGCTGAATAGACATTCCTCCCAAGAAGACATACAGATAGCCAACAGACACATGAAAAGAAGTTAAACATCATTAATTATTAGGGAAATGCAAATCAAAAGCATAGAGAGATATCACCTCAAGCCCTTTAGAATGGCTATTATCAAAAAGGCAAGAGATAACAAGTGTTGGAGAGGATATGGAGAAACGGGAACCCTCTACACTAGAGGTGGGCATGTCAATTGATGTAGCCACAATGGAAAACAATAGGGAGATTACGAAAACAAATTAAGAGGAGAACTACCATATGATACAGCTATTCCACTTTTGGGTACTTATCCAAACAATATGAAAACACTAATTCAAAAAGATATATGCACTCCTATGTTCATCGTAGTATTATTTACAATAACCAAGATAGGGTAACAGCCTAACTGCACATCATTGGGTTAATGGGTAAAGAAGTTTTGGTATTACATACAATGAAATACTACTCAGCAAAAAAAAAAAGATGAAATTTTGCCATTTGCAGCAACATGGATGGACCTTAAGGGTATTATGCTAAGTGAAAGAAAGTCAGATGGAGAAGAATAAATACCTCATGATTGCACTCATATGTGGAATATTTAAAAAGTAAACAAACCAAACCAAACAAAAACAAATACGGATACAGAGAGCAGGATGTGGTTACCAGGAAGAAGGGGTTTGGGGGAAGGCAGGATGGGTAAAGGAGATCAACTGTATGATGATGGATGTAAGCTAAACTTCTGGTGGTGAGCACACTGTAGTGTATACAGAATTTGAAATGTTTTACATATAAGACTTATATAATGTTATAAACCAATGTTAGTTACCTCAATAAAATAAATAAATAAAATATCACTACATACCTGTCAGAAAGGCTGAAAAAATAGTGATAACACAGAATGCTGGCAAGATTGTAGGTTATAAAAGGGTAAATGTTTTCCACGCTGGACAAGAGTTCAAATGTTTCTTGTAAAACTAAACGTGTAATTACTATAAGATCGAGCAATTGCATTCTTGGACATTTGCTCCAGATAACTGAAAACTATGTTCACAAAAAACTTCAGTTTATCTGTAAATGACTCTTCAGAGCAGTTTTCTTTGTTATAGCCCCAAACTGGAAACAACCCAGATGTTCTTCACTGGATGAATATTTAAGCAAACTGTGCATGGGATACTACTCAGCAATCAAAAGGAAGGAAATATTGGTACATGCTACAACTTGAATGAATCTCCAGGTAATTATGCTGACTGAAAAAAGCTGATACCACAAAATTATATACTATACGATTCCACTTACATAACATCATTGAAATGAAAAATTATAGAAATGAAAAACAGACTAGTAGTTGTTAGAGGTTCGAGTTGGCGTTTGGGGGTGGTAAGGATGACAGGCAACAGGGCAAAACAAGGTATCCATGCTATAATGGAATTGTGTTGTATTTTGAATGCGGTGGTGGATGCCCAAATAGATATGCAAAAATTTTTGTAGTCCAAAATAAACATACACACACATACACACACGCACACACACACACACACACAAATGAGTATATGAAAAACTGGGGAAATCTAAGTAAGACAGTGGACTGTAGCAATGTCGGTTTCTTCGATGGGATATTCTTCTGTAGCTTTGAGAGATGGTATCACTGTATGAAACTAGATCAAGGGCACATAGGATCTGTCTATATTATTGCTGACAACTGCATGTGAATCAGTTCACATGAAATCAGTTCAATTACCTAAAAAATGAAAGGAAAAAGAATAAAATGTGTGTGTATTTGTGTGTATGTGTATATGTATTCTATTTTATTGATTTCAATATTAACTTTTCCATTTTAAGCTATCTGAAATTAAGATACATGTGTATTTTTTTACAAATGACAGTATGTTGTTATTTGGTACTTTTTTCTTTTTTAATTGCACATAAATTAAAGATGTATTTACTATTTATGGCATCTTAATGAAGTACAATAATATTCTTTTAGAATATTATTTTTAAATCATATATATTCAACATTAAGTAGAAAAATACCATCAATCACTTCTAAATCACCAGGGAATCCACACACATATTTGTATTTTCAGATTTTCTATTAAAATTTTGAATTCTTAATATACTTTTGAAAGGTATTCATCAGATCTACTAAATATAAAGCAGACCAGGCAATTAATAATGTGAATTTCTTCAATGTACTTCAGTAGGTTCTACATTTTCATGTAACCTCAGGGAAGACCAGAGAAGCACTTGATTATTAAAAACCCCCTTCTCCCATGTCAAATGGCCTTTCTAACTCTGAAGCTGACAAGAAATAGTGATTTGAACATAAGAACTCCTGAGGATTTTATCTATGAAGCAAGTGCCTCACTTTTCAAAAAGTCAGGCAAGGACATTGGTGTATTTAGCCTGTATTCCCAATTTCCATCACAGTGCCTTCTGAAAGAATGAATAAACAAATGTCTCAATACAATTGGAATATTGAATATACATCTCCAAATTATAGTACTCATTTCAGAACACTCATTCCCAAAGCATCTCTATACATTCAGTCAAGAGATATTCTATAGAAAGGATCAAGTATAGCATAGAGATTTTCTCACTAAGAGATAGTAGATTTTATTTTACCATTAATCTTATCACTGTCTTTGGTAACAGAGTTGTGCAGAAGCAATTACAATTTTTTATAAGTTCCAAAGTGAGAATCCAATCATCTGGTGATATCTTTTTAAAAAATCTTTTAATATTTGTCTGAAAAAATAGTGGACAATATATTTCTACAATGCTATTTAGCTATGTGAATTAACGTTTGACTAGGTAAGAGACCAACCTCCAACGTAAGTCAGATTTATGGCAAATGTAATTCTTCTCTCTAAAAATTTAATCGGTAATCTGTCCACTGTTTCCACTGGTTTTGATTTCGGTACCACAAGAGCTTTATCTAGAAAGAATCTGTATTAGTAAGTTTCTGTGTCACTTAATTCAAATTGAGACCATATTTTCTAGCAAATGATCTTTGTATTGAGAAAGCCATGTTATTAACAGTTCCTTTTTCTATCGTGGCATATGACACAATTTAATTTTAATGTTTTTGGGGTTTTTTTTGCGGTACGCGGGCTTCTCACTGTTGTGGCTTCTCCCGTTGTGGAGCACAGGCTCCGGATGCGCAGGCTCAGCGGCCATGGCTCACAGGCCCAGCCGCTCTGTGGCACGTGGGATCCTCCTGGACTGGGTCACGAACCCGTGTCCCCTGCATCGGCAGGCGGACTCTCAACCACTGCGCCACCAGGGAAGACCGAATTTTAATGTTTATCTCTGAAATTATATGTGAATTCAATAAAGTGCTTTTCTTTCCTCTCCCCATTTTTACATATTACAGATGGTATGCATGCCAAAGCTTTTTTGAGAAAATGTGCAAGAAATAACTTCATTTAGTTACATTCTAAATAAAGTAAAATAGGAATATTTAAGACATAGCTCCAAATATTTTTTCCTTTCTTCAGGATATAGACTATTTATGTATTTCTGTTTGTGTGTTCCAAAATTTTTGTTCAAACTACCACCATCCATTATTCCAGGCTCTCTCACTCTCTAACTCCAGTAGAGCTGTGTCTTTATCCTCATTTAAATATTTAGTCTCTTAGGTCTCCTATAAAAAAATCTTTTTTTTTTTTACTCTAGTAATTTACTATAGGAGCTATTTTTTTTAGTCTTACCTAATGTGTACGCCACCATCAGTCATGTCAACCATGCCTTTTTAGTGCCCTAGAAGCTTCTATTATAACCACCTTCTAAACTCCTTTTCCCCATCATAGTCTAAATTTTATAGTTGGAAAAGCAGAACTTCTTAAATGATAGGCCTCTACACAAGAAACATAGACTCACTAAGTTTAAGGGAAGTAGAGGAAGTGTTAATGTCATGCCTCCCATTGCCTGGAAACATAGAAGAGAAGTGGGAAAATTCCCAGAAAAGGGGTAGGAAAGGATTACTGTTTTTACTAAAAGCAGAATAAATCCACAGTGATAGTGGAAAGGGAGATTTCCTACAGACTAGGCGATCTCTAGAGGATTGGGTCTCCTTATCCAGTAAAGAGAGATGAGGTAGATTTTTATTATTGTATCAGTCTAGAAAAAAAAGGTATTTCTCCAATGAATTATGGGTGAGAATACATAAAGCAGAAAATGAATTTCAGAATTGTACCACCAAAAGAGCCAACAGCATGGATTAAGAGATAGAAAACTTTCAGAATTCCTAATATTGACAGAGAAGAAACAGACTGAAAATTCTTCTCAACTCCCAGAGATCATGTATTTCTCAGTGTTCTTTCCAGATATGGCCAAGGAAAGTCCTTGCTATGCTCTAAATGTTTGTGCTCCCCCCAAAATAATATGTTGAAATCCTAATTCCCATATGATGTTATTAGTAGGTGGGGCTTTTGGGAAGTGCTTAAGTCATAATGGCGGAGCCCTCATAATGGGTTTAGTGCTCTTATAAGAGAGGCTCCATAGAGATCCCTAACCCTTCCACTAAACAGGAAGGGGCTGGCTATAAACAGAAAGGAAGTTCTCACCAGAAGCCTACCATGCTGGCACCTTGATCTTTGCCTTTTCAACCTCCAGAACTGTGAGCAATAAATTTCTGTTTTTATAAGTTACCCAGTCTGTGGTATTTTGTTATAGGAGCCTAAAAGGAATAAGACACGCCTCACAGAGGTGGAATCCAAAAACCATGGAGAAACTACTCCCAAGGAATATGGTTGAGGAATAATCCAAGAATATTCCCTATCATCAGGGTAGGGGGTCTGCACAACACTTAACCAGAGAGAATTGTTATTGACCAGTTAACGCTGTATGTCTTCCATTTTCCCCTTTATACACTAGACACTAGAGTGTGTATTGCAGTTATTATGTACCTGTTTCCCATTGTATGTTGTATAACTGGGAAAAAGAGAACTTTTATTTATTTTTTAACTTTTAAATTTATTGATACCTGATGGGAGAGAAGCCACATCTAATCTGATATAGAGATTATCATGAGATCCTGGACTTGGAGCCTAATACCATGATTGAATGAGACTTTGGGGTGTGTTGCTTGGGAAAGAGTGAGTGAATTTTGCATGCAAAAAGTAAATAAATATTTGTGTAGGGAGAGAGGATTACCATGGTTTCTATTATTGTTTCTAACTATTTATTTTCCTTCCCTGTAAGAGGATTGAATATCCTTGCCAATTGCTATGTGTCCAGCAGTAACTGCTTGTGGGAAGAGTATAGTTTCCCATCCCATAGATACTGGGCTTAGCAATCTGACTTTCTTAGTCCATGGCATACAAGATGACTTTTTATGTGCCAAATCCAAGCCTATCATTACAAATATCTCATCTGAGATAAATTCAGACTACCCATTCAAATTAAATTACTTCAGTCTGCTTTTTATTTAAAGTCTTCAAGGGTCACTTTAAGGGACATTCTGGAGAAAGAAATTCTTATTACTATATGGTAGTTTCTTGGGGAAGTTTGAAGTCTCTCTTGCTAATTGATCTAATAGATCATAAAAAACTTACTACCTTTTTAAAAACATTTTTTTTCACGTGCTTAATCCTAGACTGCTGATCATATCTGAAAAAAGCAAAATATGCCAATGAGTTGGTATTGTAGTGTTTACCAAATTGCATATTCTAGAATACTGTTACCATGTGATATTCCAGAAACAAAAATTCCCATGATCTAATAAAGTAGGGAACTATTACATGATATATCCATCTTTGTGAAAATATACAATGCATAATGACATATTTCAAACACAGAGAAAAGTCCAGAGAATAGAATGATGAACAACCATATACTACTACAAAGCTCTATTGTATCTGAGTGTTTTGCCACACTTCATTTTATTTTTATAGATAAAACAATATGCATATAACTGAAGCCTCTCTGTATAGCCCTCTTGATAGGAGGGAATATTATTATTCCTATTTTACTGATGTTGAAACAAGCCAAGGGATGATCTTACTCAAGATCACAAAGCTAGTAAGGAATTTAAGTGATGCTTAAACTGCTTCTGGCTCATAATCCAGATTTCCTTCCTGAAAATAAATCACCGGTATAATGTAGGTTCATTTAAAAAAAGAAAAAGAATTACATATGATGTATATATGTGTTGTAATATCTCCTGCTAAGACTTTGAAGTTAAACATCTAATCCAAAATTTCTGTAGATGATAGTCTATAAATATAAAATCATCTGTATATAAAGTTACTCAAACCTATCTCTTAAGATATAACTGTATATTTTAATTCAGTTGTTTGTCTGTTTTTCTCCATTGACTTTATACTCACTTTAATAAAACACTATCCTTTCAACGAAGATCTTGGCACATAGTAGGTATTCATTAAATGTTCAATGAATATAACTAAATTTACAACAAATAAAAGTGTATAAAAAACTGCATACAATTAAAATGTTGTTTTAAGATATATAGAGTTACAATACTCTTCATAATCTTAAAATAGATTATAATGGAACTGAAATTATTTTAAAAAAATACTACAATGAACATTTTATTTTGTAGAAGAGGCAAACAGACAAGACTCAAACTTTGCCAATTCTTTTACTTCTCTCTATTCTCTACTTTTAGTGAGAGTTAAGAAAAGCCACACATCACAAACCTTTTTACAATATAATGATCAAGTCAAATACTATCGTAAGGTGACCTTATGCAGTTATTTATTCCCAGATACTCACTTACCATATTAATTTTCTGTCAGCATCAGTAACTGCATTCTAATTTATCTGTGCTTGACCTAGTGTTTCACACTGACAGCTAGTTTATAAGCATAAAACTATTTTAAAGTAAAACATCTAAACTCTCAGTTTTTTAATTGATTAATTTTTTTAAAAAAGCACTGAAATAAACAGCTCCATGCCATAAGGTGATAAAATTATATATGGATAGAAAAGCTTTTTAATTGTTCTCATAAAAATATAGTTTGTTAAAGACTATAGCATTTGAAAGGTTATTTAGAGTAAGAAATGTTATGATTTTCTCCATGCAAATAAAACAATGGAAAAATTTGCAACTAAACAACAGTCAGATGTCAGGTTTTCTGTCTCTTGATACTTAAGCCTTTTTAAAATAAACTTACCTGATTTTCTTCTCCATCTTGCATTCTTGCATCATATTGTTTAAAGAACTTTTGTAACTGGATGTTTTTCTAATTATTCAATTGCTCATGATAATACATTATACCATAAGCACAAAGTCTAAAGTTTTGAGTCCAAAGAGTCCAAAGTGTTGTGACATTTGTGTTGTAGGGAAGGAAAACATTTTTCTCGACCCTGTTAGGGTCCCTGGATGGGTATGAAAATTAAACTGGCAATGATAGGTTAACAGGAGAGGAGCACACAAATGTATTTAATATGTTTTACATAACATAGTAGCATTCACATGAGAAAAACAGATGAGTTTATTTAATATAAATTTTATGTGACAACAGTAGCCTTCATAAGGAAATGAAGACCTGAAGAAACAGACTCGAGTATTTTTATGCTAAGTTTGCTCAAGGGTGGAGAGTCACGAAGCAATATGATAGGTGAAGAGTATGACATAAGTAATAAACTTTAAACTGGGGGAAACTTAGCAAGACTCCTTTGGATTCTTGTCAGTGTCTCTTTGTCTTCAGAGATAAGGATGTTCATTTCCTCTGGGAATAGGGAGGGCAAATCTCATGTGAGAGTTTTCTGACTCATTGCAGGGGAGAGGCATGGGGAGAAGGTCAGATGGCCTTCCTCTTTCTGCTGTCATCTTAAGTTCCTTCAACTTAAAATATCCAATATGCCAAAGTGCCATATTTTGAGGTAGCATGGCCTGAACCCCATCACTGTCAAATTATAATGCTGAATATTCAGTCACTATTTTAGATAGGTTAATCCACTCTTAAAATCATGTCCTGGAAGTGGAGAGGGTATAGTGAACACATTACATTAACCAATAGATAAGATCGATATCTTGGGTTAACAGGCTAATAACAAAAATATATATGGGGATATGTATATCTATATATACTCAGCCATTTATACATAGATACAATTAGTCAGTAGAAAAATCAAGCTGAAGACAACAAAAGAGAATAAATTGAGCTTTATTAGAGACCATTTATAAAACCAAAATTTATAAAATCAAATAGTTATTTTATTAATACCATAGAGTAGGATCTCATAGTGTAGTCTGTGAGCTTGGAGGGTTGCTAAAACACTTTCAGGAGGTGAGCAAGGTCAAAATTATTTCTATAAGACATTTTTTGCCTTTGCCTTTTTTAAATGTTGACATTACACTAATGGTGGGTCAAATTACTGGCACTGAGCCTGAAATAAGGCAGTTGCACCAAACTGTAGTAGTCATTCTAATCTTTGCTATGCAACATGCACTCACAGATAAAAAAAAAAAAAAGATTCACTTAAGAACGCCCTTAATGAAGCAGTAATAAATATTAATTTGTATTAAATATTAACCCTTGAGTATGCATCTTTTTAATATTCTGCCTAATGCTCTTGATAAAGAAGTAAAATGATTGTACTTGAAACTTCTCTTTTTTTCTTTTAACATTTTTATTGGAGTATAATTGCTTTACAATGGTGTATTAGTTTCTGCTTTATCACTAAAGTGAATCAGCTATATGTGTACATTTGTCCCTATATCCCCCCCTTCTTGCGTCTCCCTCCCGCCCTATCCAACGCCTCTAGGTGGTCACAAAGCACCGAGCTGATCTCCCTGGGCTATGCGGCTGCTTCCCACTAGCTATTTTAAATTTGGTAGTGTATATATGTCCATGCCACTCTCTCACTTCGTCCCAGCTTACCCTTCCCCCTTCCTGTGTCCTCAAGTCCATTCTCTATGTCTACGTCGTCTTTATTCCTGTCCTACCCCAGGTCCTTGAGAACCTTTTTTTTTTTTTTTTTTTT
>NW_020837952.1:30456951-30465166 GCF_003676395.1 Aethalodelphis obliquidens
AACTCAATTTCGTTTCTTTTCATGGCTCAGTAATATTCCATTGTATATATGTGCCACATCTTTATCCATTCATCTGTTGATGGACACTTAGGTTTCTTCCACGTCCTGGCTATTGTAAATAGAGCTACAGTGAACATTGTGGTACATGACTCTTTTTTGAATTATGGTTTTCTCAGGGTATATGCCCAGTAGTGGGATTGCTGGGTCATATGGTAATTCTATTTTTAGTTTTTTAAGGAACCTCCATACTGTTATCCATAGTGGCTGTATCAATTTACATTCCCACCAACAGTGCAAGAGGGTTCCCTTTTCTCCACAGCCTCTCCAGCATTTATTGTTTGTAGATTTTTTGATGATGGCCATTCTGACTGGTGTGAGGTGATACCTCATTGTAGTTTTGATTTGCATTTCTCTAATGATTAGTGATGTTGAGCATTCTTTCATGTGTTTGTTGACAGTCTGTATATCTTCTTTGGAGAAATGTCTATTTAGGTCTTCTGCCCATTTTTGGATTGGGTTGTTTGTTTTTCTGATATTGAGCTGCATGAACTGCTTGTAAATTTTGGAGATTAATCCTTTGTCAGTTGCTTCGTTTGCAAATATTTTCTCCCATTCTGAGGGTTGTCTTTTTGTCTAGTTTACGGTTTCCTTTGCTGTGCAAAAGCTTTTAAGTTTCATTAGGTCCCATTTGTTTATTTTTGGTTTTATTTCCATTTCACCAGAAAGTGGGTCTAAAAGGATATTGCTGTGAGGTATGTCATAGAGTGTTCTGCCTATGTTTTCCTCTAAGAGTTTGATAGTGTCTGGCCTTATATTTAGGTCTTTAATCCATTTTGAGTTTATTTTTGTGTATGGTGTAAGGGAGTGTTCTAATTTCATTCTTTTACATGTAGCTGTCCAGTTTTCCCAGCACCACCTATTGAAAAAGCTGTTTTTCTCCATTGTATATTATTGCCTCCTTTATCAAAGATAAGATGACCGTATGTGCATGGGTTTATCTCTTGGCTTTCTATCCTGTTCCATTGATCTATCTTTCTCTTTCTGTGCCAGTACCATACTGTCTTGATTACTGTAGCTTTGCAGTATAGTCTGAAGCCTGGGAGCCTGATTCCTCCAGCTCTGTTTTTCTTTCTCAAGGTTGCTTTGGCTATTTGGGGTCTTTTGTGTTTCCATACACATTTTTTGTGAAAAATGCCATTGGTAGTTTGATAGAGATTGCACTGAATCTGCAGATTGCTTTGGATAGTATAGTCATTTTCACAATGTTGATTCTTCCAATCCAAGAACATGGTATATATCTCCATCTGTTTGTATCATCTTTAATTTCTTTCATCAGTGTCTTATAGTTTTCTGCATACAGGTCTTTTGTCTCTTAGGTAGGTTTATTCCTAGGTATTTCATTCTTTTTGTTGCAATGGTGGATGGGAGTGTTTCCTTAATTTTTCTTTCAGATTTTTCTTCATTAGTGTATAGGTTTGAAAGGGATTTCTGTCCCTTAATTTTGTATCCTACTACTTTACCAGTTTCATTGATTAGCTCTAGTAGTTTTCTGGTAGTATCTTTAGGATTCCCTATGTATAGTATCATGTCATCTGCAAACAGTGACAGTTTTACTTCTTTTCTGATTTGGATTCCTTTTATTTCTTTTTCTTCTCTGATTACTGAGGCTAAAACTTCCAGAACTATGTTGAATAATAGTGGTGAGAGGGGGCAACCTTGCCTTTTTCCTGATCTTAGTGGAAATGGTTTCAGTTTTTCACCATTGAGAGTGATGTTGGTTGTGGGTTTGTCATCTATGGCTTTTATTATGTTGAGGTAAGTTCCCTCTATGTTTTCTGTCTGGAGGGTTTTTATCATAAATGGGTGTTGAATTTTGTCAAAAGTTTTTTCTGCATCTATTGAGATGATCATATGGTTTTTCTCCTTCAGTTTGTTAATATGGTTTATCACATTGATTGATTGGTGTATATTGAAGAATCCTTGCACTCCTGGGATAAACCCCACTTGATCATGGTGTATGACCTTTGTAAAGTGCTGTTGGATTCTTTTTGCTAGTATTTTGTTGAGGATTTTTGCATATATATTCATCAGTGATATTGGCCAGTAGTTTTCTTTCTTTGTGACATCTTTGTCTGGTTTTGGTATCAGGGTGATGGTGGCCTCATAGAATGAGTTTGGGAGTGTTCCTCCCTCTGCTATATTTTGGAAGAGTTTGAGAAGGATAGGTGTTAGCTCTTCTCTCAATGTTGGATAGAATTAACCTGTGAAGCCATGTGGTCCTGGGCTTTTGTTTGGAAGATTTTTAATCACAGTTTCAATTTCAGTGCTTGTGATTGGTCTGTTTATATTTTTTATTTCTTCCTGGTTCAGTCTCAGAAGGTTGTGCTTTTCTAAAAATTTGTCCGTTTCTTCCAGGTTCTCCATTTTATTGGCATATAGTTGCTTGTAGTAATCTCTTATGATCCTTTGTATTTCTGCAGTGTCAGTTCTTACTTCTTTTTCATTTCAAATTCTATTGATTTGAGTCTTCTCCCTTTTTTTCATGATGAGTCTGGCTAAAGGTTTATCAATTTTGTTTATCTTCTCAAAGAACCAGCTTTTAGTTTTATTGATCTTTGCTATCGTTTCCTTCATTTCTTTTTCATTTATTTCTGATCTGATCTTTATGTTTTCTTTCTTTCTGCTAACTTTGGGGGGTTTTTTGGTTTGTTTTTTCTTCTTTCACTAATTGCTTTAGGTTTGAGGTTAGGTTGTTTCCTTGAGATTTTTCTTGTTTCTTGAGATAGGCTTGTATTGCTATAAACTTCTCTCTTAGAACTGCTTTTGGTGCATACCATGGGTTTTTGGGGTGTCATGTTTTCCTTGTCATGTGTTCCTAGGAATTTTTTTATTTCCTCTTTGGTTTCTTCAGTGATCTCGTGGTTATTTAGTAATGTATTGTTTAGCCTCCATGTGTTTGTATTTTTTACAGATTTTTTCCTGTAATTGATATCCAGTCTTATAGTGTTGTAGTTGGAAAAGATACTTGATATGATTTCAATCTTCTTAAATTTACCAAGGCTTGATCTGTGACCCAAAATGTGATGTATCCTGGAGAATGTTCCATGAGCAGTTGAGAAGAAAGTGTATTCTGTTGTTTTTGGATGGAATGTCCTATAAATATCAATTAAGTCCATCTTGTTTCATGTCTTATTTAAATCTCGTGTTTCCTTATTTATTTTCATTTTGGATGATCTGTCCATTGGTCAAAGTGGGGTGTTAAAGTCCCCTACTATGATTATGTTACTGTTGATTTCCCCTTTTATGGCTGTTATCATTTGCCTTATGTATTGAGGTGCTCCTATGTTGCGTGCATAAATATTTACAATTGTTATATCTTCTTCTTGGATCGATCCCTTGTTCACTATGTAGTGTCCTTTTTTGTCTCTTTTAATAGTCTTTATTTTAAAGTCTATTTTGTCTGATATGAGAACTGCTACTTCAACTTTCTTTGGATTTCCATTTGCAGAATATCTTTTTCCATCCCCTCACTTTCAGTCTGTACGTATCCCTAGGTCTGAAATGAGTCTCTTGTAGACAGTATATATGCAGGTCTTGTTTTCATATCCATTCAGCCAGTCTATGTCTTTTGGTTGGAGCATTTAATCCATTTACATTTAAGGCAATTATCGATATTTATGTTCCTATTACCATTTTCTTAATTGTTTTGGGTTTGTTATTGTAGGTCTTTTCCTTCTCTTATGTGTCCTGCCTAGAAAAGTTCCTTTAGCATTTGTTGTAAAGCTGGTTTGGTGGTGCTGAATTCTCTTAGCTTTTGCTTTCTGTAAATGTTTTAATTTCTCTGTTGAATCTGAATGAGATCCTTGTTGGGTAGAGTAATCTTGGTTATAGGTTTTTCCCTTTCATCACTTTAAATATGTCCTGCCACACCCTTCTGGCTTGCAGGGTTTCTGCTGAAAGATCAGCTGTTAACCTTATGGGGATTCCCTTGTGTGTTATTTTTTGCTTTTCCCTTGTTGCTTTTAATATTTTTTTCTTTGTATTTAATTTTTGATAGTTTGATTAATATGTGTCTTGGTGTGTTTCTCCTTGGATTTATCCTGTATGGGACTCTCTGCACTTCCTGGACTTGATTGACAATTTCCTTTCACATGTTAGGGAAGTTTTCAACATAATCTCTTCAAATATTTTCTCAGTCCCTTTCTTTTTCTCTTCTTCTTCTGGGACCCCTATAATTTTTATGTTGGTGTGTTTAATGTTGTCCCAGAGGTCTCTGAGACTGCTGTCCTCATTTCTTTTCATTCTTTTTTCTTTATTCTGCTCTGCGGTATTTATTTCCACTATTTTATCTTCCAGATCACTTATCTGTTCTTCTGCCTCAGTTATTCTGCTATTGATCCCTTCTAGAGAATTTTTAATTTCATTTATTGTGTTGTTCATCGTTTGTTTGCTCTTTAGTTCTTCTAGTTCCTTGTTAAACGTTTCTTGTATTGTCTCCATTCTATTTCCAGGATTTTGGATCATCTTTACTATCATTACTCTGAATTCTTTTTCAGGTAAACTGCCTATTTCCTCTTCATTTGTTTGGTCTGGTGAATTTTTACCTTGCTCCTTCATCTGCTGTGTATTTCTCTGTCTTCTCATTTTGCTTAACTTACTGTGTTTGGGATCTCCTTTTCGCAGGCTGCACGTTCATAGTTCCCGTTGTTTTTGGTGTCTGCCCCCAGTGGATAAGGTTTGTTCAGTGGGTTGTGTAAGCTTCCTGTTGGAGGGGACAGTCGTGTTCTGGTGGATGAGGCTGGATCTTGTCTTTCTGGTGCGCAGGACCGCATCTGGTGGTGTGTTTTGGGGTGTCTTTGAACTTATTATGATTTCTGGAAGCCTCTCTGCTAATGGGTGGGGTTTTGTTCCTCACTTGCCAGTTGTTTGGCATGGGGTGTCCAGCACTGGAGCTTGCTGGTCGTTGAATGGAGCTGGGTCTTAGCATTGAGATGAAGATCTCTGGGAGAGCTCTCACCAACTGATATGACGAGGAGCCAGGAGATTTCTGGTGGACCAATGTCCTGAACTCTGCTCTCCCACCTCAGAGGCTCAGGCCTGACACCCGGCCGGAGTACCAAGACCCTGTCAGCTCTAGTCCCAAAAAACCCTGAAGGCTCTCACCTAGGACTCAGGTGGCCCTTTCTCACCTGGGCCTTCCAAAAAGAATCTTCTCTTGAATAATTCCAACAGAAGCACTTTTATGATTGTTTGGGTGGTGAGACGAACTAGCAGCTTTTTTGATGGTACAACATTTGTACTTGAAAGAACAGTGGATAAACTGTGATTCTTCAGACCTGGGTATTTGGCAGATATTTTGCCACAAATGAACAGTTAGCCTGTCACTTCCAGGAAAAGGAATTACAATATTTGCTGCCAAAGATAAAATTTGAGCTTTCAAACAAAAATTGTAATTTTACAAAAATTACATCCACCACCATGAGCTTGAAATTTTCTCAACACACAGAGACTTATTTGAGGATATTGGTGGTGATGTTAGCAAGTGTGATATTCAATATCGTATACAAAAATTTGTCAAAATTTGCAAGATCTGCATAACTTCGTTCACTAATATTTTCTAATACATCAATGTAAGGGGTTAAGAAATAATGCATAGGTAAAAGATTTGTTTAAAATAGGAGAGAGGCTGATGGATTTTAATGCAAAACATTCATTGATATGGTTTCAGATTCCACATTGCCATTAACATTTAAGAAACTACAACTTGTCAAGTTTTGGTTTAGTATTAAAGATAAATGTCCACAATTATCTGAAAATAATATTAAACTGCTTCTCCCTTTTCTAACTTATATGGGTTAGAGTTTCTTCGATACTTCAGTCAAAGCAACATAGAGCAATAGGTTGAATGCAGAAGCAGATATGTGAATTCGGGTGTCTTCAATTAAGTCAGGCATTAGATTTGCAAAAATGTAAAATAATGCCAATATTCTCATTATTTTTTGTTTGTAAAACATAGTCATGTTATATAAAACATGTTATTTATCTTAACATTAAAAGGTTTATTATTCTTAAATGAATTAATAAGTAGTTTTAAATTTCTCCATCTCAATGTCTAATATTGATAAATTATAAAAAAAATAATAATAAACCCCTTTACAATTATACTTTTAAGATTCTAAAGGAGCCTTGAGATCAAAATTTAGAGAATCACTGTCATGGACTTTTTAAAATGTATTTATTTACTTTTATTGAAATATAGTTGATTTACAATGTTGTGTTAGTTACAGGTATACAGCAAAGTGAATCAGTTATAATACATATATATCTATTTTTTTCATATTCTCTTCCCTTATAGGTTATTACAAATATTGAGAATAGTTCCCTGTGCTATACAGTATTTATTGTGCTCTCCAGCATTTATTGTTTGTAGATTTTTTGATGATGGCCATTCTGACCAGAGTGAGGTGATATCTCGTTGTAGTTTTGATCTGCATTTCTCTAATAATTAGCAATGTGAAGCATCTTTTCATGTGCCTTTTGGCCATCTGTGTGTCTTCTTTGGAGAAATATCTATTTAGACCTTCTGCTGACTTTTAAACACTTTGCCCTACCTCCTGGAACTGTGATTTTTTTTAAATCATTTTTTAAAAAAACTTTTATTGGAGTATAGTTGATTTACAATGTTGGGTTAGTTTCAGGTGTACAGTAAAGTGAATCAGTTATACGTATGCATATATCCACTCTTTTTTTTTTTTTTTAGATTCTTTTCCCATATAGGCCATTATAGAGTATTGAGTAGAGCTCCCTATGCCATACAGCAGATTCTTATTAGTTATCTATTTTATATATCATACTGTGTATATGTCTTGCTGTGCATTTGCAATGCCAGTGCCAGATAGTCCTACTAAAGACTGATCACATCACTTTTGTAGGTTACAAAAGGTCAATGTTGCTTGTCTCCATCACCTCCTGCCTTGTATTTTTACCCAAGCCAGTCAGGTCCTTGCCCTTGAGATCCTTAGGAAGTTTCATTCTAACACACTTGCAGTATTAAACATTTTAGCATGAGTTAGTTGTCTTTTTCCTGTTATTTTTTGAGCTTCTTAAAAGCAGAGTCGTGCCTTTCCCAGTGCCTTGTACTTTGTAGGTGTTTTTATTCATTCATTCATTTAGTTACTACCTACCATATGCTGGAGAATGAATGATTGGTTAGATACAGAACTTCGCATCATGGTTGTTGATATCAGTTACAGAAAAGATCCGATTAGGTCTTGTTTTATGTAAAGTTCTTTCCATATAACAGCATTAAATCTCCACTCCATCTATAGCTGTTTAGCTAATTAATTCCCAGTGTTTTGTGGGTTACATTTACACAGAATGACTCATTTCATGAATTGAATGTATATCAGATTTGTTTTTATAAGAATATCTAGAATAATAAATAGAAGTTTATAGAGTAATAAATCAGTTCGGATACAGTCTAAATGCATTTCTGACACAAACCATGAGTGTATCCTTGTGCCACAGCCATAGTTCTAAAGATGTCACTCTGGGCAATTACCCTGAAATGTGATTGTAACTCTGTAAGTTAATATGATCACTATAATTATTCTAAAAGGTTCAGTCCTACTTCCTCTTTTAGAGTACTTTCTGTAGTTATAGTTTTATTTTTGTTGTATGATTATTTGATTGATATTTGATCCTTCTACTGGCCTGCAAAGTCATAAGGGCAAGAATATCACTATTGCTCATTATTGCATCCTCAGAACCTAACACTGTGCCTGGCACACAGCTGATCCCATATATTTGTTAAATAAATAAGTGTAAAGAAATAAATTCTTCAAGATATTAATAACATGTTTTCATTATGATTTTTTTAATTCTAACTTTGATGCACTTCAATGTCTGTCAGTGTTCTAACATAATTCAACCTTTGTTTATACAGTTACTAATGGAGAACAAGAAGTACAACATTTAGGATAGTTGTGGCTACAAAAAAAAAGCCATAGACAATATAGAAAATATTAGATGAAGCCAGAGCTGCTTGTTAATTACTATAACAAATGATTAATAATTATTATGTATTTGGTAGTAATATTTGTATTCAGAATATGAGGCAATAGTCAAAAAGTCTGTGGGTTGGTCTTTTAGAGAAAGTTAAGTATTTACGGGAATTCCCTGGCAGGCCAGTGGTCAGGACTTGGTGTCCGGGGGG